>NC_025702.1:9603803-9616759 GCF_000633955.1 Camelina sativa | reverse complement strand
CGGTATAAAAGACAAGAAAGAACCTTGATCAATTTCAATGGAATATCAAGAAATGACTTCAGAACTTGAAAGTGGAATAAGCTTCATAGGAAAAAAAAGACAGACCCATCAAAATACTAATAAACTCAAAATGAGATTCTTGGTGGTTCATATCCACAAGTGTAAAAATTTATCTTGAGTTATTACAAACCAATATGTTACATGTTTTGGTCTCTAATTTATTTAGATATATATATATATATATACTAAACTGATATGTAATAAATAATGAACATGATTCTTTCTGACACCAGAACTACTTTGATCACTATGAATCTTTCTGATGAAGAAGTATAAGAAATATACTTTTATAGTTAAAGTTAAAAATTTAACAATCAAAGTGTAATGGTAAGAATTACCTCTTATGATATGAAAAAGTAAGTTTGAATATTTGGTGTTTAACTAGAGAGGTAACTCACATGAATTTTTATGAGGTATGGTTTAATTCAATCTAATCATCTAGTGAAGTCAAGATTATTTTGTGACTTTATAAAAAACATGTAATGGGATTTGATGTTGGGAAATCTACAACCAGTGATGTATGGATATCCCTTGAAAATCTCTTTTATCAACAATCGATTTTTTCTAGAAATGGTGACTAGTGTTGAAAAATAATATCTGAGTATTTAGTTTGACCAATTAAAATCGATTAGAAAAAGGTACGTTATTAACTAACGTCCAAGTTGCTCTTTGTTTTTCCTTCTAGCACTTGTTGGGCATAAGTTCCAAGTTGCTATCATTAAGAGGGTGAGTAGATGAGCTTCCTAGGCCCGTGAAAACTTGAGTTCACTTGAATTTGATAAAAGTAGTGGTATGTGGGATTGAATAGATGTATATATTTGAGCAAAGGTTTTTTGTTTGTTCCTCCCATTAATTATCCTAAATCGGCGTACTTGAGATAGGTATACTTGATGGTGAGGATTTTAATATTGTTGCTCCGGTAAGAAAGTTTAGTTGGTTGAATGGTTTTGGTTGATGCCCTCCTTGTCCTCCAACATAGTTCAGTTCTTCATATTGTTTCAAGAATCTCTTTCTTTTATCTTTGGTAGCTTTTATATCATTCACCATCAACAATCAATAAGAAAGAAACATCAATGCCTATTAACATTTCATAAGTTTTAGTTGCATCTCCTAAAGTCATATCACAAACCCTCAACATGGTTCCCACTTATTTGAGCTAAATTATCCTTTTTAACACCTACACTATCTTCAACATCAATTCCATTGAAGGTTACAATTTCTAACGGTATCAAGGACCATCCGAAATGGTGGAAGGATGCGTTGATCCAACAGAGTCGATACTATTGACTCTCTTTTATAATATATGGTGTGGATTATATCTTTTTTTTTTTCTTTCATAAACTGTCAATATTGAGATTCATTGTCATGTTCTTGAAGCTTGAAAATTTATTCCCTAGTCTAGTCGTCCTTGATTTAGAGAACAAGTTTGTTAGGAATGGTCTCTGGAAGAGGTGTCTTCTGTGATCTTATTCATCATCCCACATAAACGATTCAATTGGTCTAAATGGTCTAGTATTATAACATTTTTTTGTAGGAGAGAAAATGTTAATTGTATATATGAATAAAAATACCTTTTTTTTTAACCAAGTATAAAATTCAAATTGTTATTCTGATTAGCTCACAAAATTTATGACTGTCTTCACAGACTAGGTTTGTTTTTTTCTTCAAGTTGAGACTTTAGACTAGGTTAGAGTATTAATTCTAATTTCAGGCTGATACAGATCAAAATTATTAATGTGGACATTAAATATATATATTTTTTTGGTGTGAGGACATTAAATAATGGGTGAATTAGGTGAGTAACCTAAAAAAAACTAAGGAAGAATATAGCCACATATTTGATTATATTTGAAATAATTAGAGAAGTTGGATCAAGGGTATGGTAAATTACCTCCAGCGGTGGTCCGGCAATTCTCCGGCGGTGGTCCGGTAGTTTTCCGGCGATGGTCCGGCGGTTCTCCGGCAATGGTCTGACGGTTCTCCACCGGTGGTCTAGAGGTCGCCAGATATGATGGCCGGTGATTGATGATAGTGGTGGATAGAGAAAAACTAAATCCTAAAAGATTGTATATTGGGAACCCAAATAGTAATGGTGATAAAGAGGTGGAAGTGGTGGTAGTGGCAAGAAGGTAAAGGTAGTGGTGGTGATATTAAAGTAAAGATAGAAAAATTGTGGAAGGACAAAATAGTATATATTGTAGTTTATACAAGATATATTAGTTTTTAATGGTTAGAGTAGTTAGTTCCTCAATTATAATTTTTTTGTTAGTCATACAATTGCAATTCCCAAGAGATAATTTGGCTAATGAGAAATATTCATTAACATTGTTTTTTCTTTTCCTTAGGGGAAGACAAAACGGTGTCTCGAACCGGAAAGCAAAATTGAATAGACAATAAAATAAAAGTTCGCAACTTTGAAAATGGCTCCTCATCTTACTACAACCTTCTCCTCTCTCTCTTCTCTTCTTCAATCTTTAGCCGTTGCTTCTTTAAGCAAACCCTTTCCTCGATAGTGTCCGTCAATACCCATTTTATTCGATTTCAATCGAACCCAAGAAAACTGAGAAAAAAGCTACGATTTCACCGCCGCCCGCCGCACGCCGTCGTCGTAATCCATATTCGGCGGCGGCGAGCGGTATAACAAGAACCGGACTAACAGTGCTGGAATAAGTAAAGATAAGACGCCACTTTCTCTCTGTATAATACTTCGGACAACATTGATGTATGCGAACAGTGACTGAGACTGAGACAGAGACAGGGAGAGAGCGATTGAGATTGGGGGAATCAGGCAGACAGGTTGGAGCCAGGCAAAATACAATAATCTATTTTTCTATATTATCATATATTCATATGAATTGATTATGATAGTAATCTTTTAAAACCAAACACAAGTTTAGAAGCTCTTTTCTGGGTTTTGCGTTTTTTTTTCCCTGATGACATTTTCGAATGGGATGAAATCATTTTTTGTCGTGTTTATGTTCAATTTTTGTCTCCCTCGTGAAGACTAACATGAGCTTGATTATTCATATACAATTATGACCTCTTCTGATTTTGTTTATGTGCGCATCTCTATCTCTCATTCTATACACTGTTATATCTGATTACGAATCATAAGTTTCTCAAAGATCTTATACGAGCATTGAGCTTTCAGTCCATTTATTCCGAGTAACAAGATCTAATTATTTATTCCAACTCTTCTATAAGCACTACTAGGGAGATTTTTTTTTCTTTTCAGAAGTGGCCTAACTTCTCCACAAGCTTATTCTCTATTTCCATCCTCTTAGTCATCAACAGACCGTAGGTGGAAGCCACGTTTGCGTCTCCTGCTTTTACCTTGAGCTTGCAGTTCAGAGATGTCTTCTCCAATTTCCCTTCGTAGAGATTTGAGATTGGCACAAAGCTTCCTTTTTTGTTGCAGAGCCAGCCATGAGCAGCTCTCAGTGCAGCTCCTAGTGATGCTGAATCTGTTGCACACACAAACAAACAGACAGATACTTTGTTTAATCCTTAAGGAGATCATGCAAGTAAACAAGGACGCCGCAACTTTGTTTTGTATGTTTCAAGTGTTACCAGGTCTTTGCACAGTATATACATCACATCCAAAGATTGCTGAGATCAAACTCAAGATGTTCTCATTAGCGGATGCACCTCCTGTCGCTATTATTCGGATCGGAGGGGAAGGCATACCAAATCTCTCAGTATGAGCCCGTTTTGAAAGAAACTGACCTTCGATCAATGCCCTTACCTGACAGGAAACAATACATTGAGATGAATCACAAACTATGCAACTAGGTGACTGCATAGAACAGTGTATGAGAGTGTATATGTGTCTGTGCACTTGCTTACCTCTGTGGGAGGGTCGAACTCATCGACCTCTCGTTCTTTCACACCATTAAGAGATTCACCAGAGAAGTTCTCAAGAATGTAACGATGGGAGCCAACTAAGCATTGGTAATAACATTAGTAAAGGAAGCTTATAGCTTTTTGTCAAGAGCAATGGCATGGAAAGGAGAATAACTCAACAACATACCGGGGAGTGGTGGGAGAATTTCATTTTCAGTGTAGTAGAAGCCGAGTTTTCCATCTAATGGAAATAGTGGTGTATTTAGAAAACAAAGAACCTGAGTATATTATAGAGGGGACACCTGAAGGATTATGAAGAAGCAACTTACTGTTTAGTGGCTGTGTTTGCTGCAAATACTTGTTAAAAACATCCCAAGATCCCTCAGCACAACGGTCACGAATTTCTGAAATGGAGAGTCACATATTCTTAGTTGTCCCAGAGGATCAAACAAAGTATAAGAACAGATAAGAGTTGGAGTTTGCAGTCATGACTACCTTCACGGGTGAGAGAAGCATTCTTGTAAACCAACATTACCATATAACTCTCAGGGTCCACAGGATTAGGGAACACATGACCCTCAAGACAGGGTTGATGTTCTTTGCTAATCCCAAATACCTGTAATAGAGTTTACAATGTTTGACATGTGGAAAGGTAAGACTGCTAGTCCGTTTATGATATACCTAACTATATAGTTCGACAAAAATCAAGAGACATGCCGTGTCACTGGTCCCAAGACTGATCGCCAGATCTCCAGGAGTACTAAGAGTTAGACCTGCAGAATATTTCAGAACATTCTAATCAGCACCTTGTATTTCACATACGAATACAGACAGAATCAGAAAGCAAGATACACTTCCATTTCATCAAAACTGTTGCAGTTGCTACTCAAAAGCTAAATATAAAAAGTGTGAAAATGTATAGGAACTTTCCCCCCCCCAAGCTTCTATTGTTGAATATGTACCTGCCAAGCTATTAGGATTATCTCCTGACCACTGCACAACCACACAGTTCTTTGCAAAACCGAACCTGGCAACAACACCAAAAGAATCTCTGAATCTAATATGTGAAACTGCAAGAATCTTAAAGTTCTGTTTAAATGTCTACAAATCCGGCTAAGACATAATAATCCTGATCACAACCGATACTAACCTCTCAACAAAATACTTAGAAATGGAACCAGCAGTAGCATAAGCTGGTGCTAACTTCCCAAGTTTTTCCTCCAAACCTGTAGCTGTAGCCTGCAAATGAAACCCTATCAGGAAACATCCATTATTTGGTGACTAACTATATAGACTCACAACGAACCTCTAAAGCAGCTTTAGACCAGCATCTTCTCTTTACATCCATCAAATTCATCCCAGCTCCATCAGTTTCATCAATGGAAGCATAATCACCAATCAACAAAGACGCCATAAAAGAGCTAACAAGCGAAATCCGCTCAGTGCTCTTATACGTATCCCCCTGAGTCATAAAAATCTTCCGTATCTGCGGACCAGTGAACCGCTCATAAGCACGAGACCCCGTGATCTGAGACAGCTCCATAGCTCCACCCACAGCATTCTCAATCTCTTTACACTGCATCGTAGTACTACTATCCATCCATATAGGCGATTCCTTAACCGAAAAAACGTTTTCGAGCTGTTCTTTCAAAGATCTCTTTGAATCCAAAGATCTCAATACCTCAGAACTACCTTTAGACCAATACACACTACCGTGTTGTTGGCCGCTACCTGAAACAGCAATGACCTTACTGAAATCGAAATCGGAATCAGAGGAGAGCTTCTGGAGAATGAGATCAAGCGCTTCCACCCACATGAGAGTTGGGGAGACGATTCTACCGTTGACGGTAGTGTCTCTGTAAACACCGTCTTTGGTTTTGTAATGAGGAAGATCAGAATCGAAATGAACGAGTTCGGTTTTGATAATGTTTAGGTCTGAGTCCAACACAGTTGCTTTCAAAGACCTTTCAAATTCATTAAGGAAATCAACGATTCAGATCGATCGAATTAATGAATTTCAAAATGATCAAATCAGAGAGAGATAACATAGGAGGAAGGGGGGCGGGGGGACGTACTGGGTAGAGCTGTCGAAGCCGAGGAAGAAGGAATCGGGAGGAAGAGAGAGATCCGCCATTGTTGATTGATTTGATCCAAAGTTTGTTTGTAGGGGGAACGATTGAAACGATTGAAGACGAGAGAGATACGTGTGGGTTTTTTTTTTTTCTTATAAGGTTTGATCAAAATTTTAAAACAGTCACTTTTTTTGGATAAGAGCGGAGGTAGTCAAAGTACTAGGTTCCGGATATTTAGTGACTAATGACTAAAATTGTTATCAGATTGGATAATAATTTTGTTTTCTAACCTTAAATTAGGTATTATCCAATTAAGTTAATAAGAAAAACACTACTCACAGCCATGTAGGAAATAATAAATGTAACGGTAAAAAGAAAAGTTTGTTAATGTAAAACTTTCATATTTGCATTCTTTGTGGTACAATATATATATATAGTTAATTTTCCTCATTTTTAGTGCTGCCACGTCAACAACTCTTTTTTTTTTCTAATTAGACTAAATTTTTGAAACATTTTCTAATTTTTCAAAATTTACCCACTAAATATTTTCTATTTTTTCGGGCCAAATCGTTTTAAAAGGCCCATATTATTGTTAACACATTTTAGTTTTTTCTTTCCACGAAACTTCACTTTGCCGTCTTCCTATCTGCAACTTCAACCGTCTCTTTCCTCCTTCGTTCTTTCTGTTTCACCTACTAAAGTTTTAATGCATATAATTCAAATTAATGTTCGCCATTCCTCCACACCGTCTCATAGCCTATCTTGTATTCCATCTCCATAGTAACGGCTTAGTGTATAACGAAAATTCATATTGTTCGATGCTCTCTCTTTAATTCACGACCCACTACTCTTTCTTTAATTGGCGTAAATTGCTATCACTTGCAATTTCATACTGCTCAGATTTTACTTTGTCTTACACTTCTTTTCTGACTAACATGACGAGAGCAGACAAGTGATGGCGAGAGGAAAAACAAAAAGAGAGAGATAAGAACAGGAACAAGAAGAGTGATGATTTCGATGATCTGCCAATTTCTTTTGGTTTCATACTCAATCCAAACAGCTCATCAATCACTTTTGTTTATTTCATTTCATATTTGCTCTGTGATTTGCTAACAATTTGTGTTTCTTCTGTATATGCTAATGCTAGCTTTGTTTGCAACAAGAACTTCTTTTACCCGGATTGCAGATATATCAACGAGAGACGACGCTAACTTGCAACAATGGGTTCTTCTTTCTACTTTTTTGACCTCTCTAATTACTTTGTTGTAGAAAAATTGATATCCATATATATTAGCAAGGGCCAAAATGTTGCATCGTTAGCAAGGGCTCTCATCTATTGCCATGACAAATATGTGATTTGATATAAAACCAGAAAATTTGTTAATTGGTGCTCATGTTTAAGCTTTACCCACCATAATGTTTTTTTTACATGCATTTACAACTATAATATTCTTGGATTCTAAAGCGAGTAATTGGAATGTTGAGAAACCCTTCTCACCTAATTAAGATTGCCTTTGATGTTTTAATTCTTATATTAGCTTTTTTGGTTTCTGTGTGTTAAATATTCTGACTGCAAGTGTTAGAGTGGAAGATTTAAAATGAGATTGGCAAGAGAGTAACAGACTAATAATGAGTTTTCAGCTTTTGAATGTTCAATTTTTTGTGACCCATTCAATGACTTATAAATAATAATATTTAGCTAGATGTACTATGTTTATGAATATATCGATCTACTATTTTCTGATTCTCTATGTCGCTAGCTTGATACAGAAGATCTTGGTGCAGTGGCTAAAGATGTGCTTAAGAATGTTCCACATGTCTGCTTCTAATTTCTAAACCTCACACAACAAGGTTTGTTATTGACTTGGATATTTCTTTCTAACTATTTTGTTGGAGAGGTCGGTGGTTGGAATGATTCTAATTTTTATTGTTTTTTTCTCTGTGTAAAAATATTGACAGGATTCTGTTTAACCTCTTGGTTTCTAATAAGGCCATGCTCGATGCTTCGAAACAAACACGATGCTTGCAGATCTTTCGTTCTCTTCAAAGAGGTTAACCAAGGTTTGTCAATGTTGTGAATCTACATTTTTTTGTGAGAGAAAAGAACATATAATAATGTTGAGAATATTCCTTTTATATTAATAATTTTTTTATCAAACAAGGTATATTTTACTAAATTAGTTGAATTAGTCCATAATTTTTTTTTTGATATATCACTGATAACAACAATTATGAGATTTGACATTTTATGTATTTTTAAGGTGAGTTGTTAGGGACTTAGGGGTAGCATAACTTGTTAAAATATAAACAATTCTTAATACAAAATATATTACTCATGTCTCTAGTATTTGTTCTCATATATATCTTACACATGGCTTATTAAAATATTATTTAGTTCTTATTTGTTCTCCTCCTTGTCCCTATTATTTTTTTACTACACATGTCTGTTTGAGAGTCTCTTGCATCTTTGATATGTCTATATTTTGTCTCTCCTTAGCATGCATGCTTAGTATGTATTCTTCATGCATTTAGCTAGGATAACTCATTGCTTTGCATCATTTTCTAGTCTCTTCTATAAACTTTGCATGTATAGGTAGTTCTTGCATCATTNTTCACGACCCACTACTCTTTCTTTAATTGGCGTAAATTGCTATCACTTGCAATTTCATACTGCTCAGATTTTACTTTGTCTTACACTTCTTTTCTGACTAACATGACGAGAGCAGACAAGTGATGGCGAGAGGAAAAACAAAAAGAGAGAGATAAGAACAGGAACAAGAAGAGTGATGATTTCGATGATCTGCCAATTTCTTTTGGTTTCATACTCAATCCAAACAGCTCATCAATCACTTTTGTTTATTTCATTTCATATTTGCTCTGTGATTTGCTAACAATTTGTGTTTCTTCTGTATATGCTAATGCTAGCTTTGTTTGCAACAAGAACTTCTTTTACCCGGATTGCAGATATATCAACGAGAGACGACGCTAACTTGCAACAATGGGTTCTTCTTTCTACTTTTTTGACCTCTCTAATTACTTTGTTGTAGAAAAATTGATATCCATATATATTAGCAAGGGCCAAAATGTTGCATCGTTAGCAAGGGCTCTCATCTATTGCCATGACAAATATGTGATTTGATATAAAACCAGAAAATTTGTTAATTGGTGCTCATGTTTAAGCTTTACCCACCATAATGTTTTTTTTACATGCATTTACAACTATAATATTCTTGGATTCTAAAGCGAGTAATTGGAATGTTGAGAAACCCTTCTCACCTAATTAAGATTGCCTTTGATGTTTTAATTCTTATATTAGCTTTTTTGGTTTCTGTGTGTTAAATATTCTGACTGCAAGTGTTAGAGTGGAAGATTTAAAATGAGATTGGCAAGAGAGTAACAGACTAATAATGAGTTTTCAGCTTTTGAATGTTCAATTTTTTGTGACCCATTCAATGACTCATAAATAATAATATTTAGCTAGATGTACTATGTTTATGAATATATCGATCTACTATTTTCTGATTCTCTATGTCGCTAGCTTGATACAGAAGATCTTGGTGCAGTGGCTAAAGATGTGCTTAAGAATGTTCCACATGTCTGCTTCTAATTTCTAAACCTCACACAACAAGGTTTGTTATTGACTTGGATATTTCTTTCTAACTATTTTGTTGGAGAGGTCGGTGGTTGGAATGATTCTAATTTTTATTGTTTTTTTCTCTGTGTAAAAATATTGACAGGATTCTGTTTAACCTCTTGGTTTCTAATAAGGCCATGCTCGATGCTTCGAAACAAACACGATGCTTGCAGATCTTTCGTTCTCTTCAAAGAGGTTAACCAAGGTTTGTCAATGTTGTGAATCTACATTTTTTTGTGAGAGAAAAGAACATATAATAATGTTGAGAATATTCCTTTTATATTAATAATTTTTTTATCAAACAAGGTATATTTTACTAAATTAGTTGAATTAGTCCATAATTTTTTTTTTGATATATCACTGATAACAACAATTATGAGATTTGACATTTTATGTATTTTTAAGGTGAGTTGTTAGGGACTTAGGGGTAGCATAACTTGTTAAAATATAAACAATTCTTAATACAAAATATATTACTCATGTCTCTAGTATTTGTTCTCATATATATCTTACACATGGCTTATTAAAATATTATTTAGTTCTTATTTGTTCTCCTCCTTGTCCCTATTATTTTTTTACTACACATGTCTGTTTGAGAGTCTCTTGCATCTTTGATATGTCTATATTTTGTCTCTCCTTAGCATGCATGCTTAGTATGTATTCTTCATGCATTTAGCTAGGATAACTCATTGCTTTGCATCATTTTCTAGTCTCTTCTATAAACTTTGCATGTATAGGTAGTTCTTGCATCATTTTTGCATACATTGTGCATTTTGGAGTATTTCAGGTGTTTAGGAGATGTCCAGACTGTTGGAACCAAATGGAGGCTGAGACACGCGACTCGACCGACGCTCCCGGGAGAGAAGCAATGCGACTCGACCGACATGCGATTTGGACACACTCTTAGGAAGAAGCACCAGCATCCCACTCGACCAACCACGCCAGACATCTGACTTCTTCCACCTCTTTGATCAATTCAAGTGAAGATTTTACTTGGGACTAAGCTTTTGATGTCTTCATCAAAGTTGTAGGGAATTGAGTCATCTTTCTAATGCTGTTTATTTCAAGCTAGTCGGAGGTGTGGTTCAATAGTTATCATTGTTTTAGTGGATGCGTATACACCCAGCTCGAGCCAACACCACTTCGTTCGAGCCACCCAGCTCGAGCCAACACCATTTCGTTCGAGCCACCCGTTTGAGCCACCCGGTCGAGCCACCTGTTTGAGCCACCCGTTCGAGCCACTTCGTTCGAGCCACCTGCTCGGGCCACTCATCATGCGCATCACTCGACTTCACTCGAGCCACCTGGGTCGAGCCACGATGAGATTGCATTCCACTCGACACGCACTGACTCAATCGCACATGTCAGGAAGAAAGACGCTCTGTCTCGTTTCTGATTTTACTCATTTTTACTTTTTGTCATGTATTCTCGTTTCTAGTTCTGTAGCTCATTTCCATTTTGCATTCTGTTCATTCTAGGATTGTTAGATATTAAACCACTCTTTGAATTGGCTTGACTTGTGATTTCTTGATTGCATTTTGAGTGATAGCAAAGTTCCCAACTGGATTGACACCTTAACTATTACAACTACATAAGGTTAATTGAACCTGCTAGGAGACATACGAAACAATGGATATGCTCCAATAGCTACTGAAAGGTCAAACCAATAATGCAACTGAGACGGCTAAGAGATTTGTAGATGTGCACACAAAGATGGATAGCATGTATAATGCCCTCCATATCAAGATTGAAGCTTTGAATTCAAGACTGACTCACCTGGAGAACAAGGTTGCATCCACCTCTTCAGCACAACTCACAGGGAAAGCAATACAAAATCCTAAGGAGTTTGCCACTGCCCATGCTATCACTATCAACGAACTTCCTACAAAGCTCACTGTGGATAGTGAAAACCTAGATGGGGAGGATTTTGGTCAGAATGAAGTCTATGCTGAAAATCGAACAGAAAAAGTGGATACTCAAGTAGTGCTAGTACTTGTTGAAAATCTTGCTGCCTCAAGGACTAAAGAGAACTGATATATACCTCCTCTTTACAAGCCCCCTTTGCCATTTCTTGTTAGATTCAAGAAACAGTTGACAGAAAAGTTCAAAGCTCTTTTCAAAAAACAAGTCAAGGAGATTGAACTCAGGATGCCTTTGCTTGATGCATTTGCACTTATGCCTCAATATCAAAACTTCTTAACTGATTTGGTAACAAAAAGGACCAAAGAGAAGGAAGAGATAGCTAAAAGAGCTCAAGAAAAGGCTCTGGAAGAGGAAAGAGTAGTACATGTCACAGGTGGAGTTATTCATGAATGCAAGGCTGTTATTCAGAAGATGATTATCCGAAAGAAGCTAGAGGACCCTGGTTCTTTCATCTTGCCTTGTTCTCTAAGTCCATTGGCCTTCATTAAGTGCCTATGTGACCTTGGTGCTTCAGTCAGCCTCATGCCACTCTCTGTAGCTCAGAGGCTAGGATTCAACAAATACAAGTCATGCAACCTCCACTTAATATTAGCTGATAGGACTACTAGACTGCCTCATGGCCTACTAGAGAACTTGCCAATCAAAATTGGACAAGCTGAGATTCCTATTGACTTTGTGGTGCTGGAAATGGATGAAAAGCCTAAAGATCCACTAATCATGGGAAGACCATTCCTAGCTACCGTTGGAGCAGTCATTGATGTCAAGAAGGGGATGATTGATCTCAATCTAGGTAAAAACTTCAAGACGAAGTTTGATATCAAGGATGCTAAGAAAAAGCTAACTATTGATGGGCAGACCTTTGTGATTGAAGAGAAAGATCAGAAAGTTGGGTCTGACATCTTTTAGGGTGTGAATGAGGCAGAAAATGAGGTTTTGGTAACCAAAGAGAAAACTCGAAGGGTCGAGTGCAGTCGAGTGCTGCAGCTCGAGTGCAGTCGAGTGCTGCAGCTCGAGTGCAGTCGTTACCCTCCCTAAGCGTCGAGACCTATCTCCTAAACTTCACCAACCACAAGCGACAAGTCCTCCCACGCTTGACAGTTTGTCTAAACTTCAAACAACCAAGAATCTAAGAGATGCAATGAAGGAGTTAACATCCATGGTGAAGGAGATGAGTGGGAAAATCATGTAGCTCCAGGATAAATTTAAACTTTTTTCTCCACGAAAATCAAGGCAGAGGTTGGGGATAATGAAGAAGGTAAGATCTTTTCTTGTTGAACCTGGGCAGAATGTTAAAAAGTATCTGGCTAGACAAGAAATTCTATAGGGGTCTCCGAAGCTTATCTATGACCCTCCCAAAGCATAAGGATTATGCAAAGTCAAGCTCATAGACTTTAAACACGCTCATTTGGGGGGGGGGGGGGAAG
>NC_025702.1:9584898-9603666 GCF_000633955.1 Camelina sativa | reverse complement strand
TTGGGGGGGGGGGGGGAAGTCCCAAAGGTATCTCTGTAAATATTCTTTAGATCTTTGTGTTTTTAATTTTCGTTTTTAGTTTTCTGGTGTTCAAGAATCTGTAGAAGGGAATATGGCCAACAAAAAAGGAAATGTGAAAGTATCAGTCAAGAGAAGGCGTTTCGACTCGACCTGGAGTGTTCAACCACCGCTGTGCATTCTCAACCATCATCGACTCGACCAAAGTCATGCTCGTAGACCGAAACGTTCATGTTCACACGACACCACCACTTGACCAGAGAAGCTAAGCCTCGCTCGACTCAAAGGGTTTTCGACTTGATCTCCATCTCCCATCGTGACCCGAGTTGTACGCGCGTATCACTTTGCACATCTCACGTGGAAACCAACGTGCGACATCGTCCGACTCGACCGACGCCTTGGGGTTGTTCCCTCGAGCCACCGTGCTGTGACTCAACCCGACCATCACGTCTGACCCGAGTCATGACCTGTCCACTCGATCTGTCGACGTAGATCTGCGCCATCTCCTTGGCATCGCACGCTCCTCAACTCAAGCTCGCCATTCTACTCGATCCGAAGATCAACCACGCGATCTGTTGCTCCACTCGACCATTGAAATATCACTCGAAGCTGCACCACTCGACCAAACCTCCCTTAGACTCGAGACACCATTCTTTGACTCAACCGGTTGGCATATCTTGGTTTGTTTCACACCACCTGTTCGACGAACTCACCCAAGCACCCGAAGTCACTCATGCGGACCTAGCACAAAGTGAGGGAAAAGTCAGTATCATGCTGCTCCTTGGGCGAGCTCCGACTCCTTCTTCTACTACTGAGGTACTCTTACCTTTCCTTTGTATATACCATTTCATTTATGCATTGTTTTTATTGTGATTCTCAAATACTTCTTCAAATTTCTCTTACACAAGAGACTGTGTAATTTAAGTTTGGGGGAGGGTTTGAGATGATGTATTTGATGTTGTTTATTTTGTGATTCATATTTCAAATTTTTGCATCATATCATGTTTGAATATGCATCGATCTATTTGCATAGAAAAACCAAAACATTTGAAAAAAATTCGAAAATTTCCACAAAAACAGAGTGTTCATGTAGTTTGCATTTGCATATTAGGATTGAGTCTAGTGTTATTCATATAGGGTTATTGCATTTAGCATAAGGGTTGATGATGATTGTAACCTTGTTAGCATGCTCGATTCAATATGATAGGATCAAGCCATTGTTATTAGTTCTTTGATGGTTGTTGATTGAACTTGAAATGTAAGACTGAACCGGGTTTTGAATTCTCAAAATTGCATTCTAGTCTTGATTGAAGCATGTTTTGAATTGACGCCATTCCCTATCTATCTAAACCTAATCCTGACTTGCAATTATGTAGTTATGCATTGAAGTCGAACTCATAGATACCATATACATACTTGAATTGTCTTTCACATTTTTATCACCCTTATCAATCCAATTAGCTGATTCCCATATTTGGAACAGTTTCTCGCACCTTTAACCAACCGTTCTTTCAAGCAAATTGTATTCTTGAGTGTCATATCTTATCCGAATTGAGTTTGTTAGAAAGTGTTAGGTTCTAACAGACAAGAGTAGGATCCTGTGTAGTTCTAGTTCACGTTATCCGGACTAGTTGGACTAGGTGAGAACTCAATTTTGGGTATTGGGTATGGATTTATGCAGAAAAGTGAAGAGTAAAAAATGAAAGTAAATGGTAGAAAGTCTTTAGGAGGGAGATGTGTTTTCAAAGTTTACAAGTCTAGTAAAGAATTTGGGTTGAGCAAAGTAACAAGAGTTATTGGTTCTGGGCATAAAATAAAAAGATTAGACAAAGAAAAGAAAGTAAAAATGCTTAAGATGTCTAGAGTCCTTAGAAGAAAAGAAAAAGAATCATAGTGATAAGAAAGATTTCCAAATCTGCTAGAATGATAAGAAGTGAACTCCTCCGAAGACTAAGTGTAAAGAGTAAGAGAATGGGCTTGAGATGATGTTTCTGATGAAGGGTAGAGATAGGACCAACTTCTGGGTTAGAATGTTAGGACTAAGTCTCCCTGGGGATCTTTGGGTAGACAGGGCGCTGCACTTGTATGTATTAGTTGGTTTCAACCTTTAGCCTTCTCTTAAGCTCAACTCATTTTCATGAGAGAACCTTATTCTGTATTGATAAAACCACTTACGAAGGAAACTATCTTTGTCTCTAACCTTTCACCCTATCCAAATGAGTTCAATGACATTGCATATCTTGATTCACGGTTCTCTGTTAATGAATGTTAAAATGAATGATTGATAGGATTGCATGTGTAGATTAAAGATCGAAATCGTTTCAATAAAGTTTTTAAATAAAGTCTCTTCATCATGCATCATAGAACTAAAAACAATGACCTTGATTCTAACTATTCTATTCAGCATGTTTTAGGTTCTGAGACCACATCTTCACACCTCTCTTCCATACTTTGTTCTTGATTGTTTGCTTGAGGGCAAACAAAGAATAAGTTTGGGGGATTTGATATGTATATAGTTTGTCTCTCCTTATTCTTCATGCATTTAGCTAGGATAACTCATTGTTTTGCATCATTTTCTAGTCTCTTCTATAAACTTTGCATGTTTAGGTAGTTCTTGCATCATCTGTGCATACATTGTGCATTTTGGAGTATTTCAGGTGTTTAGGAGATGTCCAGACTGTTGGAACCAAATGGAGGCTGAGACACACGACTTGACTGACGCACTCCCAAGACTGATGACACGCGACTCGAGAAAAGCAATGCAACTCGACCGACATGTGACTTGGACGCGCTCCCAGGAAGAAGCACCAGCATCCGACTCGACCAACCACGCCAGATATCCAACTTCTTCCACCTCTTTGATCGAGTCGAGTAAAGATTTTACTTTGGGATTCAGCTTTTGAAGTCTTCATTAAAATTGTAGGGAATTGAGTCATCTTTCTAATGCTGTTTATTTCAAGCCAATCGGACATGTGGTTCAATAGTTATCATTGTTTTAGTGGATGCGTATATGTTGATCATTCATGTGACAGACAACACTTGTGGTTTGAGTTAAACCGGTTTGGTTGTAACTCAAACAGGTACAAAGAGTCGATTGAAGATCATTGGTTAAGTGGTTGTTATTTGGTTGGCTCAAGTTGTAACCGGCTCACTCTATCTATATGAGTGATAAGGAGAGTTTGTTATTGTGATAGGCTAGAATCATAGTTGGATAAGAACAAAGATAGAGATAAGTTCAAATCTAGGGCTAGTCTCTCTATTAAGGATCCTATGTATGTGATGTAACATAACAAGAAAATATTAGTGAATTGCTTGTGTCGTCAAGCTGAGACGTAGGGTATTCATTCGATACATGAACTCCTTAAAGCTCTGTGTGTCTTTCTCTTTTATTCTCTGTTCTACGTTTCTATACTTTCGTCGTTCTCTGTTGCGTTCAACTACATAAGTCGTTGTGTGGTGGTTTCAAGGGTGAGGTTGTAACAGTGGTATTAGAGCCTCTGGTTGCTCGTAGTGATGACGAACGTACGGATCAAGTTGGAACGGTTTGATGGGAAAGGAGATTTCTCACTGTGGAAGAAGAGGATGCTTGCGCATCTATCTGTTCTAGGATTGAAGGATGTTCTTATAGAACCAACAACACCTTCAACAGGACCTGAGATAAAGAAAGACAAAAATGACGAATCATACATGGCAAGAGTGGAGAAAGAAGAAGTCGAAAGGCTTGAAAAATCAGAGAAGGCTATGAATCTGATTATTCTCAATGTTGGAGACCATGTCCTTAGGAAAATTGATGGATGTACTACCGCTGCAACAACTTGGTCTACATTAGAGAGGTTATATCTTTCTAAATCTCTGCTAATAGGATTTATCTGCAACATAAGTTCTATACGTTTAAGATGCTGGAATCACAGACTATAGATGAGAATATTGATGATTTCCTAAAGATAGTCTCGGATCTGAATAGTCTGCAATTCTCAGTCACAGAGGAGATTCAAGCAAAATTGTTATTGAGTTCTTTACCGTCTCAGTACGATCAGCTGAAGGAGTCACTAAAGTATCGTAGAGAAACTCTGTCCTTAGAAGAGGTTGGAGAAGCTGCTAAATCAAAGGAGACGAAGCTGAAAGAAGCTAGTAAGAATGGTTCAAACGCTAGTAATGGTGAAAGTTACTCTGTTCGAGGAAGAACTGAAAAAGAGAACCGTTCAACAAGAACAAAAGCAGAAGCAGATCAAGATCCAAGTCTGGGTCCAGAATTACTTGTTGGTACTACAAGAAAGAAGAACACTTAAAGAAGAACTGCTTTGCACGAAAGAAGAAGATGGAGAGTGAAGATGGTGATGCAGCTGTGATAATCGTCAAGTTTCTGGAAGTGAAGGCTCTCTCCATCTCAGATCAAAGATCTCAAGAACGATGGATTATCGATTCTGGTTGTTCGTACCACATGACCTCAAGAAGAGATTGGTTTGACAGTTTGAAGAAGTTACAACTGATCAGGTTCTCTTGGGAGATGATCGCTCTGTCACAATACAAGGGATTGGTACAATTGCAATCAAAGGTGTAGGAGGAACAATCAAGAGACGAACTAATGTCATGTATATTCCCAACCTTAAAAGAAATTTGATTTCTGTTAGGTCTCTAGACCTGCAAGGTTACGAAAAGACATGATGGTGATGGGAAATACAACTTCTTTAAGAACAACAAGTTGGCACTGCAAGGAACGTTGTGTGGAACTCTCTACTATTTTGATGTAGAAACTGTTGTTGGTGAATCAAATAGTGTTTTGTCAAATAGTGCTTTGTGGCATAGTCGACTGGGCCACATGAGTATTAAGAATCTCAAAGTTCTAACCGAGAAAGGAATTCTTGACAAGAAAAAGATCAGCAACTTGGAGTTCTGTGAAGTGTGTGTAATGGGAAAGAACAAAAGGCTGAGTTTCAATGTTGGTAAACATAATAGTGAGGAAGTAATTAAGTATGTACACTCGAATTTATGGGGATCTCCAAACGTTCAATTCTCCCTATCGAAGAAGCAATACTTCTTATCCATCATTGATGATTTCTCGAAGAAGGTATGGGTGTATTTTCTGGCTACAAAGATGAAGCTTTCAGCAAGTTTCGTGAGTGGAAGATTCTTGCTGAGAATCAAGCTAACAAGAAGGTGAAGTGTCTCAGGACTGACAATGGTTTGGAGTTTTGTAACTCTGAGTTTGATAGTTTCTGCAAAGATCATGGCATTGAGAGACACAGAACATTCTCATACACCCCACAACAGAATGGCGTTGTTGAACGTATGAACAAAACAATCATGGAGAAAGTGAGATGTTTGTTGAATGAATCAGGCTTGGAAGAGAAATTCTGGGCAGAGGCTGCAACTACTTCAGTGTATATCATCAACAGGACGACATCGTCTGCAAACAATTACAACATCCCTGAAGAGTTATGGCTGGGAAAGACACTTGGATATTCACATTTAAGAAGATTTGGTTCAGTTGTTTACATTCATGTAGATCAAGGAAAGCTGAAGCCATAAGCATTGAAAGGAATTTGCATTGGATATCCTTATGGAGTGAAGGGTTACAAGGTGTGGCTTCTTAATGAAAGGAAGTGTGTTATTAGTAGAAACACTGTAATGACAGAAGATAAGCTCTACAAAGACTTTTCTTAAGAGAAGAAACTACAGAAACTTCAACCTGAGACTGAAAGAATTGGAAGAAACGAGGTGATAGTTGATGCTGCTCAAGATTCCGAAACTTGTAAGACTATTTCAGATGATACAACTGAAGGTGGAGCAGCAGAAGAAGCTCTTGATAGTGGAAATGATACTGATGAAGAAGAAGAGAACTTGGACAATTATCTGCTGGCCAGAGACAGAGTCATAAGAGAGATCATTCGTCCAAGCATGTTTACAGATGGAAATGCTGCTGCCTTTGCACTCTCTGTTGTAGAGGAGGTTGAATCAGAAGAACCTAGAGGCTACTATGAAGTTCGGAGAAGCAAGTACTGGGTGAAGTGGAAGGCAGCCATGGATGAACAAATGAATTCTCTCATGAAAAATCAGACCTGGAATTTAGAGAATCTACCAAAAGATCAGAAGGTTGTAGGTTCTAAATGGGTGTTCAAGATTAAGCCTGGCATACCTGGAGTTGAAGAGCCTAGATTCAAGGCTAGATTGGTTGCTAAGGGATACTCACAGAGGGAAGGGATTGACTATCAGGAGATATATTCACTTGTGGTCAAGCATGTGTCTAGAAGACTGTTGTTGTCGATAACAGTGAATCAAGATCTGGAACTGGAACAACTTGATGTAAAGACTGCCTTCTTACATGGAAATTTAGGAGAAGACATCTACATGGATCAACCCGAGGGTTATGAAGTTAAAGGTGAAACAGAGTTGGTCTGTCGTCTGCAAAAGTCTCTGTACGGCAAAAAGCAAGCTCCAAGACAATGGAATAAATGTTTTGATCAATTCATGATCAAACATGGTTTTATCAAAAGTGCATATGATCATTGTGTATACTTTAAGGAGCCGAAGAATGAAGGATTCGTTTACCTACTGTTGTATGTAGACGATATGCTCATTGCATCAAAGAGTATGTCAGAAGTTAGCAAGGTGAACAATCTACTAAAGAGTGAGTTTGATATGAAGGATTTGGGTCCAGCAAAGAGAATCTTGGGCATGGATATAGAGAGAGATCGTGTAGGTGGAGTTCTTACACTATTACAATCTACTTACATAAAAAAGTTTTTGCAAGTGTTTCGAATGGATGAAGCAAAACCTGTGTCAACTCCCATAGGCGCTCACTTCAAGCTGGCTGCTATTCAGAATGCATAGGAAAGTGCAGAGATGGGTGAGTTTCCTTACTCAAATGTTGTAGGAAGCATCATGTATACTATGACTGGTACACAACCGGATGTTGCTTATGCAATAGTACTGGTGAGCAGGTTCATGAGTAATCCGAGACGAGTTCATTGGACTGCAGTACAATGGATACTCAAATACTTGAAAGGAAGTCAAGACAAGTGTTTGGTATTTAGAAAGAGCCCAAATTTCAGAGTTGAAGGCTATTCAGACTCTGACTTTGCAGCAGAGTTGGACCGGAGAAGATCCATCACTGGATATATGTTTACTGCAAGTGGAAACACAGTGAGCTGGAAGTCGGGTCTGCAACACGTTACAGCTCTTTCAACAACAGAATCCGAATACATGGCTTTGGTAGAAGCAGTCAAAGAAGGCATATGGCTGAAAGGGTTGACAGAGGAACTGGGTTTCAAACAAGGTACGGTCAACATATTTTGTGACTCTCAAAGTGCGATTTGTCTTGCTAAGAACAATGTTCATCATGAGAGGACGAAGCATGAGGATGTGAAGATGCATTTCATCAGCGATGTGATTGAGTCTGGAGGATTAGCTGTGCAGAAGATTCATACATCAAAGAATCCTGCGGACATGCTTACTAAGGTGATTCCTGTTCAGAAGTTTGAGCAAGCTTTGGTTTTGCTCAAAGTAACCAGGCACTAAGAACCTGGCTACGCTTGGCGGTACAAGGAACAAGCTCAAGAAGGTGTTGTTGTTAAGGTGGAGATTGTTGATCGTTCATGTGACAGACAACACTTGTGGTTTGAGTTAAACCGGTTTGGTTGTAACTCAAACAGGTACAAAGAGTCGATTGAAGATCATTGGTTGTTATTTGGTTGGCTCAAGTTGTAACCGGCTCACTCTATCTATATGAGTGATAAGGAGAGTTTGTTATTGTGATAAGCTAGAATCATAGTTGGATGGGTACAAAGATAGAGATAAGTTCAAATCTATAACTAGTCTCTCTATATAAGGATCCTTTGTACTTAATGTAACATAACAAGAAAATACTAGTGAATTGCTTGTGCCGTCAAGCCGAGACGTAGGATATTCATTCGATATCTGAACTCGTTAAAGCTCTCTATGTCTTTCTCTTTTATTCTCTGTTCTACTTTTCTATACTTTTGTCGTTCTATGTTGCGTACAACTACACAAGTCTGTGTGTGGTGGTTTCGAGGGTGAGGTTGTAACAGTATACACCCAGCTCGAGCCAACACCACTTCGTTCGAGCCACCCAGCTCGAGCAAACACCATTTCGTTCGAGCCACCTGTTTGAGCCACCCGGTCGAGCCACCCGTTCGAGACACTCGTTTGAGCCACTTCGTTCGAGCCACCCGTTTGAGTCACCCGTTCGAGCAACCCGATCGAGCCACCCGTTCAAGCCACCTCTTCGGGCCACTCATTACGCGCATCACTCGACTTCCGAGCCACCTGGGTCGAGCCACAATGAGATTGCATTCCACTCGACGCGCATTGACTCGATCGCACATGTCACGAAGAAAGACGCTCTATCTCACACACTTCAGAAGATTCCCAAACCGACTCTTTACCTTGTTGTTTAAGTTTTAGGGCTTTACATGTTTTGACTATAAATAGATTTTGTTAAGTCTTTGCCCAAGACATCTCTTATCTCGTTTTTGTTCTTTTCCTTAAGGTTTACCTAGCCACCTAAACGACTTTGTAATCAGATATCTTGAAGTTTATTCAGTTTTTGCATTTAATATTTTATACAAAGTTGTTCATCCAATTTTTATCTATCTAATGATGCTTGATTCAATTTTTTGAGTTTGTATCATAGATGATGATTTCTAGATCCAAGTAGTGTTAGATTTCTTGAGGATGGGATATATTAGGTGGAGGATCTTAGTATGTAGGGTGTTTAAGCTTAGATTCGTATGATTCCCTTCTGGACTGGAGTTAGAAGTACTAGTTTTTCTCTGATCAATTGGACCTAGGTCTTAGACATTTCCACACTCAAAAGGTATTTGATGAAATGTCTGACCAACTAGTGTCAGAGACTTACGTACCTAGCCTAAGATATTAGTTGTCTAGGATGTTTGTTGAAGTGAATGAACTTGTTTATCATGCCTGCTTGATCATGTTTCTCTAGCAAGAGCTAGGTTTGGAAGTGGTTGAGTCTGAGTAGCTTCTGTCAAGAGATTGGATTAGCTAAGTCGTGATGTTCGTTGTTTAGGGATAGTTTGCTTGTGGAATGTTAAACACTCTGTAGACTAGAATGCTCCACCGACATCAATTACTCTCATCCTTAGGACTTCTATCTTTCTGATTTTTATTGCATTTCTGAGACTGTTTCGGTTCTTGCTGTTTAGTTCACGCATAAACTCGTTTATGCTTTTAGTCATTTTTACTTTTTGTCATGTATTCTCGTTTCTAGTTTTGTAGCTCATTTCCATTCTGCATTCTGATCATTCTAGGATTTTTAGATATAAAACCACTCTTTGAATTGGCTTGGCTTGACTTGTGATTTCTTGATTGCATCTTGAGTGATAGCAAAGTTCCCAACTGGATTGACACCTTAACTATTACAACTTCATAAGGTTAATTGAACCTACTAGGAGACATACAAAAATCCTAGTTTCAATCTTCTCTCGTAAAGATTTTCTCAAGCATCCTCCTTTACTTCTCCCAATTTTGATGTTTCTTTCGATGAATTCACGAAATGACAAATATTTGGCTTCATCTTTCAAAGATCAATCAACAATTATATGGGAGGTCTGCTATGAAACTAAGGATGAATTGCTCATAGTGAAGCATAATGTTTAGCAATATTTGATGGATCACGTTAAATGTATATTTTGCATATCGTTGCACAAGGGAAGTCTCCAGAGAAGCATAAAACTACTGGGACATGAGAATCCCTAGTAATGGTTTTATAATGGAGTTCTCATGATACACAAGTAATTACATGTGGTGAATGAAGTTATCAAGCTTTGGATTGTTGAATCAAGAAAATGTGATGGATCGTATGGCCTTGGTTTTGTTTTGAAGTCTGGAGTTTTTTTTATTATTTTATAGAAAAGTTGAATTTCTTGGTCTTCATGTATAATTTTATCCAAATGCATAGCAAAATTGTTATTTTGGACCCAAATGCCTATGCATAACTACTATATTTGTGTGAAAAAATCACATACTATGTGCTTAGTTAACCCTGTTGATCAATCTCATAGTGTATTATATGAGCTTATAATCATTTTTCTATAACTTAGGGGTTTGTCAAAAACCTATTCGATCAAAACTTCGACCAAATCTAGATTGTCTTAACCAACCAATCATGGGTGTTAAGTTAGGAGATGTTTAAAATGTAAATTTAGTAACTTTTGGTAATTAGCAAAAATAGTAAAACCTTGATGCATGATGCATGCATACATTGGATACATTTGTTTTTTTTTTTCTCAATCATTTGTTGAGTTTGCCAAGTGTTTAAATTCCTCATTATTACTTCATGTTGCATATTTTACTTTCTAATTTCAATTTTCTTACAGGAATTCTATTGCTAATTCAAAACCCAAACAAAACAAGTTACTAACATATCGTTATAATATAGCTCGATTGTTATATGTTGGGGTGCGTAACTTTGTGCATACGAAAACTTTTCCTACTACGTTTGTTGGATATTATTTTGTAACTTTGTGCATACAAGAACCGTGTGTACACGACGGACATGTATATCATATATTTTTTCTTTAATCTGATAACAAATTGTTGTTGGGAGTAACAATACTATTCTTTTTTTATTTGCAAGATATAAATGAAAGAATTATGGATGGAAATCAAACTTGAAGGAGGTAATATTAGCACCATGCCTCCAAAACTTTGACCACTAAACCATCATTGATTAAATGTTTTCTTGAGTAACAAAACTTTGAAAACACTTGATTAGCTCACTCTCTTTAACTTTGGTAAAAGTATAAATTTTTACTGTTTCCTGTGAAATATACACCAAAAGTGGGCTTTCCAATTGGTCGACTCTCTTATCAGAATTTGATGTCAAGTCGGAATGATAAAACATCAAGAACATGGTCTCATGTAGTGGAAAGAAAAAAATATTTGATAGTAATAGAATCGTTGAAAATTCTACAATCGTCAACCTAATTCAAAAGGAATATGTAACGAAAAACCGTGATTGGCTCCAAGCTTGGTTGAAAAATCAAAAGGCAAAATCTATGAAGGAGATTAATTGCCCACTAAAAGCCTTTTCTGTTATTGGCACACGCTTCTTGATTCTTGTCGTTATAGTTATAAAAGTTCCTCTTATATATATAGAGACTTTATTTATTTACTAGAACTCGGTGTGGTGAACTAAAACTTAATTCATATTTAATATTATAGAATCGTATATATATATATATTTGTACCACGAATTGAAAATGTTTTAAAATTTTGTGGTTTCGAATGGTTGCCTCTTACATATAAAAACAAACTTAATATGTGATAAATTATTATTTGTTCTGAAAATAGAGTGGTCTAGTCTGTTTTCTTACAACATCTATTCAAAACTTATAGTTATGTTTCTACGAATCTGTATATTAATATTTTAAAAGTTTTGTCCAATAAAAAGATAAATATATATTTTAAAAGCAAAAATTGTTAAATTTCAGTCGAAAGAATGATTTAAAATTTAAGAATAACTATTGAAATATTCATATTATTAGGAATCAAGAAGAAAAAAATGATAAGTACTCGTGGTGGACCTTGTAACCTTAGATCCGGGAAACTACTGAGGAGAGCCACTGATAGTGTATCAATAATTATTCTCCCACCCATCAAAGGAAAAAAAGTTAATTTAGTTTATCACACTCAGTAAATTATAATCAAATAAGCCCCTACCCCTACAGTAGTCAACGTTCAACAAATGGGGATTATAAGCATATCCAAATTTTAAAAATTAAAAATCCCGGTCTAACTATCTGAGCAATTAATTCGATATTAATCAATCTCAAAGAAGCACAACATAAAATACTTCTTCCCTTTTGGTTTTAAAAGATGTTTTTTCAAAAGTATTTTTTTATCCTATTTGATATTTTCAAATTTTAACGTAACTTATTTTGTAACCATTTGCATTATACAATCTTTTTAAAATTGGTTATTTTTTATATAAATATAATGATATTTAAATACTTAAAATACAAAAATATATAACATATCTATACAGGAAAACATCTTTTATTGTATAAGATATGTTCTATTTTTGTATTTTAAAATCATTATATTCTAGTATGATTTATTAATGTATGTGTTCTTAGCTAAAACATTTTTTTTCCTTCATTCTTGGGGTTCAATACCAAATGAGTAATAAATACATTTAATTAAAGAGACAGACAATAATGAAAGTGAGAGAAAAAGAGTGTGCAAAAATGAACCCGATATTAAAGGACAAAGTATAGGAAATAATAAAAAAGAGAGACAAAAGGATTAGGTGTTGAATGTGGTGTTTCTATTTAAGTGGAGAAGAGAGTCCTTCACACTCCATACATTACATACTACCTTTGGTGGCCTCTTCTTCCTATTTCATCATAAATAAATCATAAGAAAAAAAAAGAGGAGCCCATAGATGGAGAAGAAGAAGACCATGTTCGTTGAACAGAGTATCACAGATCACGAGATTGGTGATTCTAATAAAAACTTCGACGATGATGGCCGCGAGAAAAGAACTGGTAAACTCTTTTATTTTGATTTTGCCGACTCACCGTTATTATCTCTTACCACCTAATCAGGAACATGAACACAACACGTCATGTATATGTATATATATGTTACGGGCAAGTAAGTAAGTCTCAGTTTTGTTTGCCTTAGCATGAACACATAGATAGCGTATATTTGAGTTTTAAGACGTCAAGCAACTTTAGAAGCAAACATGAAACATTGATAAAATAAAATAAAACGAAAATTCTTTTGTGTTTTTGAGTTTTTACGTTGTAGAAATATTTTATTATTTTATTATAAATTATTTAGAGATTGTGAATTGAATGTTTCTCTTACGTCTTAGTGCAAACATAAACGCAAAAATATGTGTTTCGCAAAATACCTAAATAACTTACAGAGTTTTGTGTTGTTGATTGAATTGGATAGGGACATGGATGACGGGGAGTGCACACATTATAACCGCGGTGATAGGGTCGGGAGTGTTGTCGTTGGCTTGGGCAATCGCACAGCTCGGATGGGTGGCAGGACCCGCCGTGCTAATGGCTTTTTCGTTCATAACATATTTTACATCAACCATGCTTGCCGATTGTTATCGTTCCCCTGACCCTGTTACTGGCAAACGCAACTACACCTACATGGAAGTTGTCCGATCCTACTTAGGTCATTTTCTCCATCTCTCTTTTTTTTTTTGGTGCTTAATTTGTATTTTCTTATACGGTTCAAACGACCGAACAACCGCTTAATTATGATTTTTTCAAATGCTGAAATATCTCGTCACTTCTATTTTTTTTCCAATATCTTAAGAGCTTTAATGATAATCAATATTAAGTTTCATGAATTCTAGTTCAAATTTGATCTGTAAATTCTAAAAGTTTACATTTTAATATATTTCCATGACATATATTTTATATATAAACACATTTAAAGTTTGTCTTAAACTTGGAATGTTTGGATTCTACCATCCCATCCCATGTGAAGTGATCATTCATTATTTCAACATCATAGTTTCTTGGAGTCTTCTCTTTGTCATCACCCCACTTATTATTCTATTCCTTCTTCTAAAACTATCAAAAGATACTCTCCCCATCTTTTTTTTTTTTATCTTCGTCTCTCTTACTTAACATTTAACATTTTTAATTAACAAATTGTACAAAGAAAAAAAAAATGATACTGTGGTTCAGATACGGAAGATCTAAGAGCTTAACAATTCTTTTGGATATAGACCTCTTGGAAAGTATCATGTTGTGGTCGGTCAGATTTCAACTCTCTTGTATCAAAGCGTCAACTTGACTCTTGAGTACTTCCTGTGATAGTTTTTGTTTATTAGAAATTTAAAATAGTTTTAATATTTTCAAGAATTGATGATATGTATAAATAACAACGATATCTTATAGATTAGAACACTGATGCTAAAAATAAACAGGAGGAAGAAAAGTGCAATTATGCGGATTGGCTCAATACGGGAATCTGATTGGAATAACAATTGGCTACACAATCACAGCTTCGATAAGCATGGTGTAAGTTTTTTTTTTTTTTTTTTTATATAATTATTTTTCATCTTTTCTTCCTTCAATTATTTCTCAAATATTCAAAGTCAATTTTAGCAACCTCGTATATTTCTTGACTTACTTACAATCAAGCATGTTTATTAGTAACTTGACAAGACAAAGTATTTCATGATTTTATTTATTGACAATTTGCTATGATAGGTAGAGTTATGCTATACAAAATTCCAAAACTCTCTTTTTTTTGTTTGTTGCTGTATATTTGATGCAAATGGGGTAATTAACATTTATATTTTTGAATTGTTTTTAAAATTAAAGAAAGAAAACAACATAGTAATAAATTTAATGATTTACTGAAACAGGGCGGTGAAGCGGTCGAATTGTTTCCACAAAAATGGGCATAAAGTGAAATGTGCCACTTCAAACACTCCCTTTATGATCGTATTTGCAATCATCCAAATTATTCTTAGCCAAATCCCAAATTTCCACAACCTCTCTTGGCTCTCCATTCTAGCGGCCGTAATGTCCTTTTGTTACGCCTCCATTGGCATTGGTCTCTCCATCGCCAAAGCGGCTGGTAAACAAGATATATACATTCTTATGTACTTATAGTAATTTAAACTTTTGAAAGAGTTTTCAATCCTAATGGTTTCCAAGAAAAAAATTATAAAGGTGGCGGTGAGCACGTAAGAACGGCACTGACAGGAGTTACGGTCGGGGTTGATGTATCGGGTTCCGAGAAAGTATGGAGAACGTTCCAAGCGATTGGAGACATCGCATTTGCCTATGCATACTCAACTGTACTCATTGAAATACAGGCAAGTAGTCACTATATTAATGTCCTACTACTGTTTGTAAGCATGTTGAGGGTTGACTTATTGATACTAGGAGTTAGGGAGACATCAATAAGGGAGAGTCCAAATGAATTGAATTGTGTGCCGTTTGGTCGCAGAGTAAGCATCACTGCATGGACCTACGCATTTAATAAGTCTTTGTAGTGAAAGTTGATTGGAGCCAAAAACAAAAATAACTACTGAAAAACTTGAGGGCAGCCAGAGTCTATTAAGGAAAGCTAATTCAACAACAATCTTTAAACCATTTTAATTTTAAATGATTAGGGTGAATTAAGAGACTTCCCCACCATTCAAGGCTTTTTGTAGAAATCCTATATTTTCTGCTAAATGTTTTTTAATTTGTTATGGATTCAAATGATCTGAATTTTAATTAACAACATTTGCCTCTCATTAAATGAATAAAAGAATTAAATCCTTTAGAATTTTAATAATCAAACAAGTGTATAATGACAAGTAATAAAAAACTGAGAAAGTACAAAAATGTATTGGAAATGTAAAATGATTTTCTTTATGAAACAATAAAAAAAAACTCTTGAATGATACTCTTTGTAAAACAGAGGGAGTATATTCAAGAGATTTGTAGAATTCTTGATGTAACAAAGGATTTTTGAAATTTTCTTGAAAGTGGATAAATCGATTAATTTTAAATAATTATTCTTTTTTTCCAAAAAAAAATAAAAAAATAAAAAAAATAAAATAATAATTATTTAAAATTAATCGACTTATCCACTTTCAAGAAAATTCCAAAAATCCTTTGTTACATTATCCAAAAATCCTTTGTTAAATAGTAGAACCTATTTAATAACACCATATCCAAATTATTATACTAGAGAAATGATATGAATGAAATAGATGGATAGTATCTACTATTGAAACTTATTTTTTCAGTATTTATAATGACTAATTACAATATTAGGAGTGTGAAAATGTTGAATGAAAAAAGAACATAAATAATATGCAATATGTCTGGAAAAGAAAATTTGTGAAGAGGTCACTGATCAGCTTGTTTGAATCTTGTTAGAGTTATATAAACGCAATGTTGTTAGAGTTAACTTTTATGAAGAGTCATCATAAGGGATGGAAAAAAAAAAATTAAAATTAAAATAATTACCCAATTTTTATAGGTTTCTGCAAAGATAATTTAACATTATATATCGTTTAGAGGGTGCTATAATATAGCTTTTAAGTATCAACAGAAGTGAAAGTCGATATTCATATAAGATTACAAATTAGCATCGAAATTCTTTAAAATTGGTTGTCTTTAGATTAATTAATTCTTTGAAGTCTTGAGATCACATAGATTTTGACTTATAATATGAATACAAAGTACGAAATATCAATTTATAAAATTACATGAAGATTGTGATTTAGAGAAGGTACAAGTCCTGATTAATATTTTCATAATTCTTTTACAAACGTCTAATCTAAACAAGGTCGACAGTTTAAAATAACTCTAATTCGTAACCCTAGTTTTTCGAATGTATCTTTAAAAATATATGACTAATTAATTATCATAAAATGCACCAATTAACAAAATATGACCTTGAACAAACATCTTTTAAATTTCATGTACTTCCATTTTACGGGCTATGCTTTTTTTTCTTTAAATGAACTACACTTGGTTTGATCTTTCTAGCTCTACTAATTAAATTATGTAATTTTCTAAACTTGCCAGGACACCCTGAAAGCAGGTCCACCATCAGAAAACAAAGCCATGAAAAGAGCAAGCCTCGTGGGTGTTTCCACAACGACCTTCTTCTACATGTTATGCGGATGTGTTGGTTATGCTGCCTTTGGAAATGATGCGCCCGGGAATTTTCTAACCGGCTTTGGTTTCTATGAGCCATTCTGGCTAATTGACTTTGCCAATGTTTGCATAGCAGTGCATCTTGTTGGTGCTTACCAGGTCTTTTGTCAGCCCATTTTTCAGTTCGTAGAGAGCCAGAGCGCAAAACGTTGGCCAGATAACAAGTTCATCACAAGAGAATACAAAGTCCATGTCCCTTGCGGTGGTGAATTTAGTATCAACTTTTTCAGATTGGTTTGGAGGACTTCATATGTTGTTGTCACCGCGGTTGTAGCCATGATCTTCCCTTTCTTCAACGATTTCTTGGGTCTTATTGGAGCAGCTTCCTTCTGGCCTTTGACAGTTTACTTTCCCATTGAGATGCACATTGCTCAGAAGAAGATAAATAAGTTCTCTTTCACTTGGACTTGGCTAAAAATCTTGAGTTGGGCTTGTTTCATCGTCTCCCTCGTTGCTGCAGCCGGATCTGTGCAAGGACTCATAACAAGTCTCAAGGATTTCAAGCCTTTCCAAGCTCCCTAATGGAATTTGTGTTCTCACCATAACGTCTCAAAGAACACAAACTTACATGAACTCTCTTCTCTCCAATAAAAGTGTCTATTTCTTTGTAATTTATTGGTGTTTTATCACACAGCAAAATGTTGTATTGTACTTGCTTGTTTGAAGATCTATCAGCAATTAGCCCCATTTCCGTTTTCTTGGTCCTTATGCTCACTTACAATGAACATGACGCAAACTGAAAAAGGGAAGCATAACAAGCAAAAACACAACACAAATTAAGGAATAACCAATTTCACTATAATAGCTTACATGCTTAAAGGATTGGATCTTCTCAATACGAAACAACAAATTTTAAGTAAGAACTAGAAAAATATAAAACACGCTAGTAGTGGGTTCTATATTTTGTTAAAATGTTAAACACCAGTCACCAGTGACGTGATAGTTATAGTCACGTTGGGCTTATTTGTGATAATATCAATTGTAGGCTGTACCTGTAGTTATTGCAACTCTCAACTCTGTCAGCAAGATATTTCGTTAAAACTTTGTGAAAGTCCGTGTGTTAGATCTTACAAAACTAAAGATGAATTTATTTTCTTATGATTCTTATCCTTCGGCAATAAGTTAGACCAAAAGTTCAGTGATAAAATTATGTAGTGCAAGAACCATTATAACGTTCATATTACTGTCTCGTAATGTGACTACCTTCAAAAATATCAGCACTAAACGTTAAACTTGTTCATAAATATGTATTACAATTTGATTTTTTGGTCGCTAGAAGAGATTAATGTGGGGAATGGCCAGAATCTAAGCGCTTGGATCCCATTTAGACCACTCATTAAACAGTTAGGACAAGATAGCCTCGTCTAGTGGGACTTCCCATTCACCTACGAGTTGTTGCTGCTTGTGGCCCTCAACAATGGAAGCTCCATATGCCAAGAAAAAATCTTGTACTTCACCTACAAATCTGCCTAACAACAATTCATTACTAGTATATATACTTGGAGTTGGACTGTTGATGGTGAAGAAAACTTCTTCTCCTCCAGCTTAACATGGGAACTAGGAAGCATTTTGGTCGCGGGGGTGTACAGATTGCAACTTATACTATTGTCTTTTCTCTATATATGATGAAAGCAAAGACCACCTGCTCTTTCGTTGTGATTACAGCGTATTGATTTGGCCATCGGTGAAGAATAGTCCTCGAAGTAATTAAAAGATCCATGTGACCCCTTTGTTTTTGTTTTCTATTTTTGGCAAGAACACACATATAGATATGGTTGACATTGTGTAGAACCAAAATATCCATTTTCTAATGATCTGTACTGTACATTCATATCATAATATATAAAATAAACGTTGAATTTGTCCTTCATTATTTGAATGCACCTAGCTAGGTTGGCTAAACGAATTTGAATATTATGGTCAGACCAATGAACACATAAGGGGAAATGGAGAAGTACAAAACATATATGAAAAATATAGTGTTTGGCAACTTGTTTGAAATTGAATAAAAAGAAAAATTAAGTTACTACAACAACTTATAATATGATTAATAAGAAACACCGGT
>NC_025702.1:9572719-9583277 GCF_000633955.1 Camelina sativa | reverse complement strand
TGTTGTCACCGCGGTTGTAGCCATGATCTTCCCTTTCTTCAACGATTTCTTGGGTCTTATTGGAGCAGCTTCCTTCTGGCCTTTGACAGTTTACTTTCCCATTGAGATGCACATTGCTCAGAAGAAGATAAATAAGTTCTCTTTCACTTGGACTTGGCTAAAAATCTTGAGTTGGGCTTGTTTCATCGTCTCCCTCGTTGCTGCAGCCGGATCTGTGCAAGGACTCATAACAAGTCTCAAGGATTTCAAGCCTTTCCAAGCTCCCTAATGGAATTTGTGTTCTCACCATAACGTCTCAAAGAACACAAACTTACATGAACTCTCTTCTCTCCAATAAAAGTGTCTATTTCTTTGTAATTTATTGGTGTTTTATCACACAGCAAAATGTTGTATTGTACTTGCTTGTTTGAAGATCTATCAGCAATTAGCCCCATTTCCGTTTTCTTGGTCCTTATGCTCACTTACAATGAACATGACGCAAACTGAAAAAGGGAAGCATAACAAGCAAAAACACAACACAAATTAAGGAATAACCAATTTCACTATAATAGCTTACATGCTTAAAGGATTGGATCTTCTCAATACGAAACAACAAATTTTAAGTAAGAACTAGAAAAATATAAAACACGCTAGTAGTGGGTTCTATATTTTGTTAAAATGTTAAACACCAGTCACCAGTGACGTGATAGTTATAGTCACGTTGGGCTTATTTGTGATAATATCAATTGTAGGCTGTACCTGTAGTTATTGCAACTCTCAACTCTGTCAGCAAGATATTTCGTTAAAACTTTGTGAAAGTCCGTGTGTTAGATCTTACAAAACTAAAGATGAATTTATTTTCTTATGATTCTTATCCTTCGGCAATAAGTTAGACCAAAAGTTCAGTGATAAAATTATGTAGTGCAAGAACCATTATAACGTTCATATTACTGTCTCGTAATGTGACTACCTTCAAAAATATCAGCACTAAACGTTAAACTTGTTCATAAATATGTATTACAATTTGATTTTTTGGTCGCTAGAAGAGATTAATGTGGGGAATGGCCAGAATCTAAGCGCTTGGATCCCATTTAGACCACTCATTAAACAGTTAGGACAAGATAGCCTCGTCTAGTGGGACTTCCCATTCACCTACGAGTTGTTGCTGCTTGTGGCCCTCAACAATGGAAGCTCCATATGCCAAGAAAAAATCTTGTACTTCACCTACAAATCTGCCTAACAACAATTCATTACTAGTATATATACTTGGAGTTGGACTGTTGATGGTGAAGAAAACTTCTTCTCCTCCAGCTTAACATGGGAACTAGGAAGCATTTTGGTCGCGGGGGTGTACAGATTGCAACTTATACTATTGTCTTTTCTCTATATATGATGAAAGCAAAGACCACCTGCTCTTTCGTTGTGATTACAACGTATTGATTTGGCCATCGGTGAAGAATAGTCCTCGAAGTAATTAAAAGATCCATGTGACCCCTTTGTTTTTGTTTTCTATTTTTGGCAAGAACACACATATAGATATGGTTGACATTGTGTAGAACCAAAATATCCATTTTCTAATGATCTGTACTGTACATTCATATCATAATATATAAAATAAACGTTGAATTTGTCCTTCATTATTTGAATGCACCTAGCTAGGTTGGCTAAACGAATTTGAATATTATGGTCAGACCAATGAACACATAAGGGGAAATGGAGAAGTACAAAACATATATGAAAAATATAGTGTTTGGCAACTTGTTTGAAATTGAATAAAAAGAAAAATTAAGTTACTACAACAACTTATAATATGATTAATAAGAAACACCGGTCAAAAATATGATTAAGAAATAGAATTACAGTGTAGAAACTAGAAAGTCAAATGTCAACTTTCAAAGCTATAGTTCTCAATTGAGTGTTAAGTAAGTACACTCGTAAACTCTTACCGTCACAAAGACAATCTGTCCCGAAGGACCGTCACAAAGACCATCTGTCCCAAAGGACCATCAATACGAAATTAGCTTTTCGCTTAGCAATTCTCCACAGCAAATCATCAATACGAGCGTAATAAAACAAACAAGTACCATACGTCCGCACATTCTGATTCATGCATCAAATACTTTGCAAGCCGCCAACTCAAACCACTTGCCTTGTTTCCCTCAGCAAGTTTACCAAAACCTTGAATCTAGCAACCCTGTTCATCTCCAATGAATGTAATCCAACACCATCACAACGACTAGATTATCCTGACATGAAGGCTTCTCGTGAACTTATGTATCTGGCAAACATGCCTTTCCCGACTCAAACCTGCTGCAACTCCCCTTCCCGGGACTCCAGCACCACCGGCCTCACAATCCTGGCGCAACAGTCACACATTTATAACCGCTCTGGTCATAAAACCCTGACCTATTGGTCAACATATCCAACACCCAAGAATAAACCACCGTCAATCTCTCGAGGTCTACATTCAGTCGTTATGTTTATACTCACGTCCTAGGTATTGCTTGCTCCCAACTCCTCCACCCTTAGGTTGCAACCTTCGAGCCATACCGATCTCACTCTCACACCAGCGTCTTCGAGTTATACCATCTCACTCTTCGACCACAATCCTCAAGATCTCAGTATCATGGGAACAACTCATCCCCTCAGGAGAACATAATCCTCTCTGCCACTCTCGGAGCCCCCATCCCTTCGAGCTATCGGTATTCAGGAGAATCACCATCCCCTCAGGAGCAATAATCCTTGACGACTATAAACATCTACGACCAAAAGTACCTCCTGTGGTCCGAGTATAACATTGCAATGTTACACCTTCACACTCAACTTCTCATATCAACCTCGATTACCCACCAAACAGAGAAGTATCTAATCCAACTGCATATGAACACCTATCTGCCCCTCTAGGCTCGATACCTCGCGAGAAGAATATCGTACCGGTCATCTACAACTGCTCCATCCTCCTAACAAAAGATGGATAGTCCTCAACATCCGCAGCCCTCGGCTGCACCCCACCACATGTGGTACAACTAGAGCCTGCACTAGTACCCCTCTCGGTAACCGCTCCCACAGCACGCCAACAGATCCGCCAAGCGATCATCTCGACCTTGGGCTACACCTGCTGCTACGCCACACTTGGGTTCCCAGCACCCCGGCACGCTCACCAGCTAACCCCCTCTGGTCCCTCCTGATACGCTTGCGATCCTACGGCGTACCTCCTTGTGGAACTCTGGACCACACACTTGCTGGCCCCGGAAACCCGCCCGGCAACGACCACGACAACGCCCACGTCCACGACCAACAACTCAAACATCTTTAACCATTGCACTTCCAAGAACAGAGGCTAACACGCAATTTTAACATAACACAAAACCACAAAAACATAAACTCACTGTGGAATCACACTGTAGGCTCGAAGAGGATGTTCTAGGACTCCATGCCACACAAAAATTGACTAACTCACATAATCAATCAAAGCATGCAATCCCAACATCAACAACAGAAACCTAGTGAACCCAAACCTAGAACCGTAAAGGCTATGATACCAAACTGAAACGACCCGACCCGTTTTTTTTATAATAATAACTAATAATCATAAATAATAATAATAAATAAACTACAACTAGTGTTCCCATACCCACTAGCCACCTAACCACAATCATAACCAACAGCGGAAATAACCAATACCAATTTTCAACCAACAGGAAACATAAAACCAGCAACCTAGCAATGTTTCTAATGACCCAACTCTAGTAATGCAAGACAACAACCAATCGAGTCCCTAGAACATTCTCCTCTTCATTGCCTTGATTCCACGATGACACTTTGCCTTTACCTGCACCACAAATACAAATTGAGATGCATGAGTATTTGATAAACACTTAGTGAGGCAATCCTCCCATCTACTGAGCTATACACACAAGAATAAGATCTCTCATGCCACAAACAACAACAATAAAAAAAACCAGGAACATGCACAAGTGACCCGACACAATCCGGTTACTATCAGAAGGGTGTCGATCGACACCTGCTCGACACTCCCAAAACCCTAACGGTGTCGACCGACACCTCCATATGGTGTCGACTGACACCTCCACATGGTGTCGACCGACACTCACTAAGTCCCCGAGCCGTCCTCGCGTTGGTGTCGACCAACACCAATGTCGAGCAGTGATTTTTTTAGAACATAACCTCCGAAACTCGCCTCCAAACTTCTCCTTTTCGTCCCACATGATCCCATGAACGAATCCAAGCCTCAGGAGCTAGAAAAAACTCACAAACAACCAACAGAAACAACCAAACAACACACAATATCACAGAAACCGAGATCTTAGCTTAGATGAGACATGGTCATGCACTCACCTTAGCCAAACAACGAGATCTAAGCCCAAACGACGAAGCTACCACCACGAAAACCTTCCCACTACGTTCCTAGCACTGGATCTTTACTCCCACAGCAATATCTCACCAAAAAGGCCTTGAAATCTCACAAAACCTCCCAAAACCACAAGAACAAAGTTTGTCTCCCTTCTCTCTGTTCCAAGCGGCGACAAACAACAAAAACTCGACCTAGTTCGAGTTTTCTCCTTTAATACCCGGTTCTATGGTTTACTTAAACCAAACCAAACAAAATCGATCAAAAACTCAATCTGGTCGAACCAGAAAACGTTTGTGTCGACCGACACCACCATGGGTGTCGATCGACACCCACCCCCAAAACGAAGAGTTTTGGTTCGCGGGTGTTACACAAACTCTACTTATCCTGTCATTATCAATTAAGAACTTAGTGAACAAGAAACTGTTACTCTTCTAGGTGAATTAAAAAAGTATAGGAGAACTATTGGTTATTCACTAGATGATATTAAAGGAATTTCTGAAACTCTTTGCATGCATACGATTCATTTAGATGATGAATCAATGACTTCCATTGAACCACAAAGAAGGTTAAATCCTAACCTAAGAGATGTGGTGAGAAAAGAGAGTCTTAAGCTCCTTGATGCTGGTATCATATATCCTATATCGGATAGTACATGGGTTTCACTTGTATATGTGGTGCCAAAGAAAGGAGTAGTTATTATTGTTAAGAATGATAAAGATTGGCTAATTCCTTCTAGAACTATAACTGGACATCGCATGTGTATTGATTATAGGAGACTTAATGCTGCATCTAATAAAGATTACATCCCTTTACCATTCATTGATCAAATGTTATAAAGGTTAGCTAACCGTAATCATTATTGATTTCTTAATGGATATTCTGGTTTCCTTCAAATCCCAATTCACCCTAATGACCGAGAGAAAACCACATTTACATGTCCTTATGGTACCTTCGCAGAATGATGTTTGGATTATGTAATGCACCCGCTACTTTTCAGCAGTGTATAATGTCCATTTTCTCAGATCTTGTAGAAAATGTTGTTGTGGTATTCATAGATGACTTCTCTGTATATGGAGACTCTTTTTCTTCTTGTCTAACCAATTTGGTTTTAAATTGGGAAAAGTGTCACTACATGGTGAAAGAATGAATTGTTTTGGGGCATAAGATTTTAGAGAAAGGAATTGAAGTTGATAGAGCTAAGATTGATGTGATGACTAATCTAGCACCACTAAATTCAGTCAAGGTGGATAGTACCTTCGAATCCATATGGAGTTAGTACATTAATGTTCAATTTTTAATATACATGGTTAGGCTTTAACATTTTGTGTCTAGTATTTAGTGTGTTGGGCTTAAAGATTAGGTGTAGTATTCTATTCATGTACACATGACTACATATTTATGGATTTGATGTTGTCGTTGTGCCCTAAACCCTAAATCTAAACTCTAAACCCTAACCTTTAAATCCTAAACCCTAAACCCAAATCATTGACACATAATCCACATAAGTCGTAAAATATAATCCTATATTAGAAAACCCTAAACACTAAAACCTAAACCATGAATCTTTCCAAAAATCCAAAACCCAAACCCTAAATCCTATCCATGAACCCTAAACCCTAAATGATCACATGGTGATGCGTTAATAGTATCCACAAATTGTATGGTAAAACCTTAATCCTAAACCCTACACCTTGAATTTAAACATTTTAAAGCTTGAATCTAAAACATAGACACATCATCCATAAAATTATTATATCCATAAAAATACTATTCACTTATAAAATAACAAATGTTCAGCTAAAAATGGATAATATATAACTTATTCACCTAAAATATATAAAAATGGATCTTAAAATATAGAAAAATGTAATCATTATCTATTTTGCAATAAAATATATACAAATTTTTGATAATAACCACACAAATAACTATAAAAATAAAAGTAAGAAAAAACAGAGAGATAATAACAAAAAAAAAATACTATTTTTTGTGCTACAAAAAGAAACAAGGGCAAAATAGTCATCAATTTATTGCAAACTTGTCAAATCATTCTCAAAAGTATACCATGGACAAAAAGTAGATGTGTGTGAAAGACTTTCTTAGGAGAATGTATCTAAATGCCATTATCTCTAAAAGAAAATAAATATTATAAGGAGGAGATTTGAGAAATGTTTTTTTGGTCAAAAAGAGAATTAAATCCCAAAAAACTTTGCCTATAAAAAAAATATCATGGGGAGTCACAATTCAATAGATACAAAAAAAAAACAAATAAACAAACATGCGTTGTGTGCCTCACAAAGACGAAGTGCTAAGGTTCGCAAAAGATGTGGGAAAGAGAGTGGTTGATTATGTAGTGATGGGAGCATAGGTTGTAGGTGAATCGTCTAATCTTTTGTATTTTTTGACTTCATTTTATTTTACTTGAAACCTTGATTCAAAAAATCGAAAAAAAATTTCTATTTTGATTTGACTTTCTACTTAAATATGATGTTAAGATTAGAGATCTACTATTTCTATGTCATATTCAATTGAAAAGAAGAAAAAATGGGTAGAAACTAAGCTAAAAAAAAGATGGCGGCTATAGATTTAGGGTTTTACAGTAGCTGGATTGTGGGGAGACGATAGCCGTTTGAATTACCGTTTTGCCTTTGTTAATAATTTTTTTTAAGGAATGATCCATGGCACAAAGAATGAAGAAAATGAAGAAAGAAAAAAGAATGAGGAAAAAAAGGAAGAGATTAAAAAGACGTAAGTACAAAATGTCGAGGAGGAGGAGGAAGAGGATGATGATGATGATGATGTTGGCGGAAGCTCCCCTGCATATATTTATAAGAATAAGAAGAAGAGTTTGGTTATATGTCCTTGATATGTCATTGGTATTTGTGGGTCCACATTAATCACCGGAACAGTTAACTCCGTTAACAGAATAGTTCACCCGTCAACTAAACAATAACTTCGTTCGTTCTATTAACAAACATGATTTTTCATAAATTAGGATCTTAAATGTGATAATTAATTATAAAAAGTAAAAACATCACAAAGGAAAAAAAAATCAAAATAAAACTATAAGATAAAAAGAAATCATTCCATAAAACATAAACCATGTTCATATAAAATGCATTTGAATCATTTCAAAAAGACATTGTCTAAGTCTTTTCTATTTTTATTTTTTACTAACCCTAACCCCCAAATCGATTTGATTTTGGGCATTTTTTTATTTCATTTTTGTTTTAATTATTTTAATTAGTTTTATTAATTGAAAAACATATTAAAAATCACATGTGGGTTATTAAACGAACGAAGTTATTTTTCAGTTGACGGGTGACCTATTCCGTTAACGGAGTTAATTGTTTCGGTGATAAATATTGACCCACGAACATGAATGCCACATTGCAAGTTTTATTTAATAAATTTGACATTTTGATGGTTTTAGTTGAGAGTATAATAGTTTGGAGGTTTAAACTGGGAGTCATTGCCACTTTGATAGTTTTTTATGGGATTTTCCCAAATAAATTATATTGAGGGAGGAACTAATAAAGACTTTGTGTTCTCTGTTCTCACGTCTCTCTTTGTCTCTCTCGTCTCTCGTGTTCATCGTCGTCAATTTAGTTCCAGAACCCTAATTTCTCTTTACTTCTTTGATCAAATTGTTTGTTCCTCCCCATTTTCATCGTCTTTATGTTCTGTTCTCTCTGATCGAATTCTCCAGCAGTCTAAACCCTTATTTCTTTGTGTTCTCTGTCTCTGCTTAATTGTCTCTTCTTGTTGATGATCAGCTTTGGATCTTATGCGAGCGAGTGTCATGTGACACATTCATCTTTTATCTTAATCCAAATTTTAGGAAAAAGGCAAATTTAAAATTTATAAAAATACAAAACAAAACATTTTTTCTGTTACTTAATATACAATTTTTTCTGGTTTGATAGTCCCAGAAAGGGGCTTGAGACCAGGTGATCCGTTTTCTCCATACATTTTTATCTTATGTACGGAGGTTCTGATTGCTAATATTCGGAAGGCAGAGGAGGAAAAGAAGATTACAGGTATAAAGGTGGCAAATAAGTGCCCGCCAATCACACATTTGTTGTTTGCGGATGACAGTCTTTTTTCTGTAAGGTTGATAGGGATCAATGTAGGGTTGTTTTGGATATTTTAAAGCAGTACGAGGCCGCCTGGGGACAGCATATAAATTTTGAGAAGTCTTCAATTTAGTTCGGTCATAAGGTCGATGACTTGGCAAAGGAGGAGATACAGGGGTTTCTTGGGATAACCAATCTAGGTGGCATGGGCTCGTATTTGGGTCTTCCAGAAAGTTTGGGGGATCCAAAACGCAGGTTTTTTCTTTTGTTAGAGATCAGTTGCAGAACTGAACAACTGGCTGGTCAGCGAAACTGTTGTCAAAAGGAGGGAAGAAGGTGATGATTAAGTCGGTTGCGACCGCTGTATCAACTTTTTTGATGTCTTGTTTTCGGTTACCAAAAACAATAACATCCAAACTAACGAGTGCTGTGGCGAACTTTTGGTGGAGCTCTAATGGCCATTCTGGGGTATGCATTGAATAGCTTGGGTGAAGCTTTGTTGTAGCAAGCAGTTGGGTGGCTTGGGTTTTAGGAGTGTTGATGATTTTAACACAGCTCTGTTGGCTAAGCAGCTATGGAGATTGATGGAATTTCCGGACTCACTGTTTGCTCGGGTTTTTAAGAGTAGGTATTACCGAAATTCAAACCCGATGGAACCAATAAGGTCATACTCTCCTTCTTATGGATGGAGAAGCATTGTTTCAGCTAGATATCTGGTAAATAAAGGGCTTATTAAAAGGGTTGGCTATGGGGACTCCATTTCTATATGTCTATATGGCAGGACCCCTGGATTCCAGCTCAATTCCCAAGACCAGCTTTAAGTAATGGTCCTTTTCAGGATCCAGAACTTCGATTGACTCATTTGATCAATTGCCAAACGAATATTTGGCATAGGGATCTGCTCTATGAGCATTTTGATCTCGTAGATGCAGCTTTAATAGAAGCTTTGACTTTAGGTAATTGTTCAAGGGCAGATTACTTAGGTTGGCACTTTACTAAGCATGGAAAATATACGGTTAAATCTGGGTATGAGGTGGCGCGCTATGCGATCCCGAACACCTTCCAAGCGTCTGGGGCGGGGACAGAGATTACCCTTCTTTTGGAAAAGATTTGGCGGGTTCCATGTCCACCCAAACTGCAGCATTTTATGTGGCAAGTGTTGACGGGTTGTATTTCGGTATCGGATAATTTGAAAAGAAGAGGGATAGATTGTGATGTCGATTGTGCATGTTGTTGGGCAGATGTGGAAAATATAAATCATGCCATTTGTTTTGTGTCCACCGGCTGGCCAGGCTTGGGCTTTAGCGAATGTTCTGGTGGGGCCGCAACTCTTCCTTACGGAGTCGGTTTATGCTAGTGTGGATCATTTTTTGGGTTCCAACAATCCGGGATCACAGGTTGCAGCCTTTCCTTGGATAGTGTTTGGAAATCACGGAATTCTCAAGTTTTTGAGAACCAGGTTGAACGACCTGATGAGGTTGTCCGGGTGGCGATAGGTGAAGCGGAGACTTGGCAGCAGGCACATGTGGAGGTAGTTCCGGACGAGCTTCAGTCCTCACCTAATGCTCTGTCTTCTGGGCCTCCGGGCTACAATGCTCCCCTTCCGCCGTTTGTTTCCGGCCACCGGTGTTTTGTGGATGGTTCTTGGAAAGTAACTGATGTTTTTGCAGGTGCAGGATGGATGTGTACTTCTTCAAAAGGATAACCCCCGATTCTTGGCGCCATCAATTTCCAACGTAGTTTGTCCCGTTATATGCAGAAGTAGAAGCTTTCATTTGGGCGATGCGGTGCATGATTGGACACGATTTCCAGGAGGTGGTGTTTTACACGGACTGCTCCGATTTGGTGAAGATGGTGTCTTCGCCTCTGGATTGGCCCGCCTTCACAACGTACCTAGACGACATCAAGACTGACAGGGAGGAGTTCTCTTCTTTTTATTTGGTTTAAGTATCTAGAAATGCTAATGTTCGTGCGGATTCACTGGTTCGTCAAGAGCGTTTCATTACGCAGCGCATTTTATTTGTAAACAATGTTCCCACAAATTGGCTCATTTGAGTTGATTTCTTTCTGTTGACAAAAAAAAAAAAAAAAAAAAAAAAAAAAAAAAAAAAAAAAAAAAAAAAAAAAA
>NC_025702.1:9549068-9572674 GCF_000633955.1 Camelina sativa | reverse complement strand
AAAAAAAAAAAAAAAAAAAGAAGAAAAAAAAAACTACACAATTTTTTTTTTTGTTCTTTGGGTCCGGTAATAGTAATACCGATCACAAAAAACGGCTACGTTTCCAATGACTCCATCACATGCACCTTACCCATGTGTGAGTGAGACTCATTACTTATCACAACTGATTTCTCAAAAGTTACGATAGCTTTACTTACACCATCTGTATATCTCTATTTTTTTCTCTAAATTAGAGTAACTCTAAAATAGAATATTGTTTTTCTCCAATGTATTACAACTCTAAAATAGAGTTAGAGTAAAAAAATAGAGGTGAGAATAGAGTTGCTATATATATAGAGTAATCTTATCATTTTCTCTATTTTAGAGTAAAATATAGAGTAGGGTTGGAGCAAATGTTGCTATATAATAGAATTTTTGACTCTAAAATAGAGTGGGGTTAGAGAGAATCTAAGTTTCTTTATTATTTTTTTCAATATCCAGACTTAGTTTGATTCTGATGATGCTCTAGTAGATACATCTCAGCTAAGGCAGCAAACACTGCTGATCCATAAGGAAGAACATTCTCGTCGAGGAAGAAATAAGGGGAATGAACGCTACATACAGAACCGATTTCTTCGTTTCTGATGCCGATTCCTAGATAGTAACCAGGTATTTCTTGTTGATAGAAGGCAAAATCCTCACCCGCAATTTTCACCCGGTTTCACCTTCTCGGGTCCAATCAACTTTTTCAAAACTTTTTCAGTGTCACTACAAGAAAACAGGACATTTACGATTACGATTGGCGACTAAACACGTAGTCGCCAAATTTACTGACTACATACCGACTGCTTAACCACTAATTTACAACTCGTTTTTTACCGACTGAATTGAGTAGTTGGTTCAATAGTCGTTAATTAGCGACGACTTTACGACTGAAAGACAAGAAAGTAATATCGTCACCTAAGAGTAGGTAATTTGACGATTACATGGGACCACTACGGCGAGTCGTTAATTTTCCGACTAACATACGACCATATCTATTAGCCGGAAATTTGGAGACTACTAACCGACTTATGAGGCGAGTCGTAAACATGTCGGCCAAAAAGAAACACGTTTTATTCGTTTGTGGGGTTGGTAAGCTTTGTTTTTTTACGACTAAAAGTTTGAGTCACATCTCAGTCGTTAAATAGTCGGTAAGTAGTATCCAAAAAACTCTATATATACCACACCTTCGTTTCATATTTTATTCACACCACAAGCAAGAGCATTAATAAGAAAAAAATCGAGAGTGAGACAAATAAAATCGAGAGTGAGAAAAAAAAATCGAGAGAGAAAAAAACGAGAGTGAGATGTCTTTAATAATGGCGGGAAATTCTAATTATAGTCATTTTCGGGAGTGGATGCATAAGAGGCTTGATGAAGTGACGGAAAATTTCACGGAAGAGTTCATCACCGGGGTAGAGGAGTTCATGCCTTTTGCAAATAGCCAGCGTTTAGCACAAAATAATGGTGGTAAGTTTCACTGCCTTTGTGATAAGTGCAAAAACGGTAGGCGTCTTCCGGGGGGTACAATTTGGAATCTTCTTTTTTGCTATGGGTTTATGCCAGATTATTATGTTTGGTATAAACATGAGGAAGAAATTAATATGGGCATAAGAACGAGTTATGTAGATCCGACGTTTATAAGTGGGACTGAAGAAGTGGTTAATGTGGTAGGAGATAGATATGTGGATATGCTGAATGATGCATTTCGTTATAACATAAGTTTAGATGATAATTATCATCAAGATGGTAGTTATCATAATGTAGAGGAACCGATACTTAACCATTCCAAGAAATTCTGCGACTTGTTAGAAGGTGCAAAAAAAATCCATTATATGATGGTTGTCATGAAGGTCACTCACAATTATCCCTAGCTGCTAGAGTCATGCAAAATAAGGCAGATTATAATATGAGTGAAAAGTTAGTAGATTCGGTTTATGAAATGTTGAATAATTATTTACCAGAACGAAACTGTGACAATCCGTCTCGCAGACCCCACTAGCCCACCGCTAGCCGCCCAAACGGACCCCAAGATGGCCCTGCAGGGCATCGATCCTAACCCCTCACTGTGGATATCCCAATCCACCAGTAGGTTATTGGTGCGTCAGGCGTTCCTCGAACCCTGGTCTCCACCCTTTAACAACCTTCCCACAGGACAAGCTGTCACCAATTGATCTGCTATGTGACAACCCGTCCCGCGGACCCCACTATCCCACCGCTAGCCACCCAAACGGACCCCAATCTGGCCCTGCAGGGCATCGATCCTAACCCCTCACTGTGGATGTCAATTGGTGTGTGACTGTCAATTGATGCATACAGAGAAAATTTTTTTTGGACAACATCATGTATACTCTTATGCGTGTGAAGGGTAAATCAAAATATACCATCATGTCAAGATTGGATTTAGTAAAGTTTTTTTCTCGACCACATTTACATCTTGATAGTAGAGGTAAAACACCTTTCTTGGCATATACATTGACAGAAGAAGCCAAAACAAGCTTATTGGAATGTGTGATACACTCAGTTAAATTCCGAGATGGTTATTCGTCAGACTTATCTAGTTGTGTTGATATGGAAAATGGAAAGTTTTCAAGAATGAAGAGCCATGATTGCCATATTTTTATGGAGCGGTTACTTCCATTTATCTTTGCAGAACTGCTACACAGCAATGTACACCTTGCGTTATCAGGTACTCGTTAATTAATAAATCAAAATTCTATTTATTTATGAAGTACTTATATAATTCTTAATGTAATATTGAATTTTGAATATATCTTGTAGGGGTTGGAGCATTTTTCCGGGACTTATGTTCTAGGACTTTGCATACAAGTCGCATTTAAATTCTAAAACAGAATATAGTTCTAATCCTATGCAACTTTGAAAAGATCTTTCCACCATCCTTTTTTGATGTGATGGAGCACCTGCATATACATCTCCCTTATGAAGCTGAATTAGGAAGTCCTGTCCAATATAGGTGGATGTATCATTTTGAAAGATTTTTTTAAAAAATTTAAAGGAAAATCAAAGAACAAAAGATATGCAGCAGGATCAATTGTTGAATCATATATCAATGACGAGATTGCATACTTCTCAGAGCACTACTTTGCCGCGAACATACAAACAAAATCAAGGTAAATGCTATCAAGATTTGAATATATTGTGTAAATATATATTTAATTTTCAATCTTTGGCCAGGTTAACAAGATTTGATGAAGGTGAAAACCCTGTATATCATGTGTCTGGAGTGCCTTCTATATTTACTCACGTTGGCCGTCCAAGTGGGGAAATGTATGAAACATGGCTCTCAAGCCAAGACTATCAATGCGCACAAGCATATGTTTTAAGAAATTGTGACTATTTTAAGCCAATTGAAATGTATATAATTAAGTAGTGATCGCTGAAATTACTTGCACTTTAGTATATATATATAATCTGCTATGATTTCTCATATATTTGTGTTTGTCTTGTATATATAGTATGTTCGAGGATTTTCTTTCAGCAAAATATCCAGAACTTCCCGAGAAAGAACTCTCCGCCAAAAGAGCAGACGAATATCATTTATGGGTTAAAGAATATGTGTGTGACAACAATACTCATGCTATATATAAATACTTATTAAAATTATTGAAAATAACTTTATACATATATGCAGGCTACTTACTAGAACGCCACAAATCCATTTCCTACTTGGATTCAAGAGATAGTGCATGGACCTTTGAACAAGGTTAAAACATGGCCAATGTATTCTACAAGAGGCTATTTGTTTCATACAGAGAATCACGGTGCTGGACGAAACACATGTAACTATGGGGTATGTGCTAAGGGTGAAAATTACAAGGATGAATCTGATGCAGCGGATTTCTACGGAACCATAACTGATATCATAGAGCTTCAGTATGAGGGGATGGTTAATTTGAGAATCACACTTTTTAAGTGCAAGTGGTATGACCCTGCTATCGGTAGAGGCACTCCGATCAGCAATGGTGGTGTCGTAGACGTACTTTCAACAAGAAAGTACAATAAATACAAACCATTTATTCTAGGTAAGTATATATATATATATATATGTATTTATTTATATTTCTATAAATAAAACATTATTGTTGATATGCAAATGTAACTTTCATAATATGCAAATGCAGCCTCTCAAACAGAACAAGTGTGTTATATTCCGTATCCCTACATAAAAAAACCGAAGCAAATATGGCTCAATGTTCTAAAGGTGAATCCGAGGGGAAAAATTTCTGGAGAATATGTCAACAGTTCAGAGACGACTCTTATGCAAACCAAAAATGATGATGTTGTATTGATGACTACAATTGAAGATATTGTACTTGACAATTTGGAAGAGGGGGTAAACCCAATAAATCTCGATTACGGCGTTGAAGATGTGGAACCTGAAGATGAATTCTTGTGAAATTTATCATCTTCGGATGATGAAGAACCAGATGACGATGAATCCTCCTAATTATGTTTATGTCTAATTTGTGCAATAAAATTTTGTAAACTGAATTATGATCTAAATAATATATAATATATAAACTAAATTATATGGTTTTAAAAGGATTAAATTAAGCCACTGATTAGCGACAAATAAGTGACTAATTTCAAAATATTTGAGTTTAAATACCACAATTACGTGGTGGAGCAGAGTATGGACTCCAAAACAAGCCCAGCCTTTTCAAATAAAATTGTCATTGTATATACCAACTACGTAGGGACTAATAAGCGACTATATAGAAAATGTTTGGGTTAATTAAACACGAAACCCACTTATGCGGTCCATTAACGGCCCATCACACACGACCTAACCCTAATCATCAACCCTAATCTCTAATCATTCTCACCTTTCTTGTTCTCCGATATCTCTTTAATACGATCTCTGAAACCCTAATCTCCGATATCTCTCTATCATTCTTGTTCTTCTTCTTCAAAAGAGCAAAGAATGCCTCTTGTTAAGAAGCCTGGACGCAAGAGAAATGTTGCCCCCAACGCTTATCTCATACCCAGTGGCTCTAATCCTCTGTCTAAGGTGAGAAGAATCAACCCTCTACCGCCTTAATACAACTTCATGCCGGCGGCTGAAAATCCTACGCCTTAGACTCCTCAAGAACAAGTCTGCGTTTCTTGCCAACTATCGACATCTGCTGCACCGCCGGTCAGAAACTATCCACCACCGCATGTCCTAGGAAAGAATCCAAGCCTCAGGAGCTAGAAAAAACTCATAAACAACCAACAGAAACAACCAAACAACACACAATATCACAGAAACAGAGATCTTAGCTTAGATAAGGCATGGTCATGCACTCACCTTAGCCAAACAACGAGATCTAAGCCCAAACGACGAAGCTACCACCACGACAACCTTCCCACCACGTTCCTAGCCCTGGATCTCTACTCCCACAGCAATATCTCACCAAAAAGGCCTTGAAATCTCACAAAAGCTCCCAAAACCACAAGAACAAAGTTTGTCTCCCTTTCTCTCTGTTCCAAGCGGCGACAAACAACAAAAACACGACCTAGTTCGAGTTTTCTCCATTAATACCCGGTTCTATGGTTTCCTTAAACCAAACTGAACCAAATCGATCAAAAACTCAATCTGGTCGAACTAGAAAACCTTGGTGTCGACCGACACCCACCCCCAAAACGCAGAGTTTTGGTTCGCGGGTGTTACACTAAAACTCTACTTATCCTTTTATTATCAATTAAGAACTTAGTGAACAAGAAACTGTTTCTCTTCTATGTGAATTAAAAAAGTATATGAGAGCTATTGGTTATTCACTAGATGATATTAAAGGAATTTCTGAAACTCTTTGCATACATACGATTCATTTAGATGATGAATCAATGACTTCCATTGAACCACAAAGAAGGTTAAATCCTAACCTAAGAAATGCGGTGAGGAAAGAGATTATTAAGCTCCTTGATGCTGGTATCATATATCCTATATCAGATAGTACATGGGTTTCACTTGTACATGTGGTGCCAAAGAAAGGAGGAGTTATTGTTGTTAAGAATGATAAAGATGAGCTAATTCCTACTAGAACTATAACTGGACATCTCATGTGTATTGATTTTAGGAGACATAATGCTGCATCTAGAAAAGATTACTTCCCTTTACCATTCATTGATCAAATGTTAGAAAGGTTAGCTAACCATAGTCATTATTGATTTCTTAATGGATATTCTGGTTTCTTTCAAATCCCAATTCACCCTAATGACCAAGAGAAAACCACATTTACATGTTTTTATGGTACCTTCGTAGGATGCTGTTTGGATTATGTAATGCACCCGCTACTTTTCAGCGGTGTATAATGTCCGTTTTCTCAGATCTTATAGAAAATGTTGTTGAGGTATTCATGGATGACTTCTCTGTATATGGAGACTCTTTTTCTTCTTGTCTAACCAATTTGGTTTTAAATTGGGAAAATTGTCACTACATGGTGAAAGAAGGAATTGTTTTGGGGCATAAGATTTTAGAGAAAGGCATTGAAGTTGATAGAGCTACGATTGATGTGATGACTAATCTAGCACCACCGAATTCAGTCAAGGTGGATAGTACATTCGAATCCATATGGAGTTAGTGCATTAATGTTCAATTTTTAATATACATGGTTAGGCGTTAACATTTTGTGTCTAGTATTTAGTGTGTTAGGCTTAAATATTAGGTGTAGTATTCTACTCATGTACACATGACCACATGTTTTTGGATTTGATGTTGTCATTGTGCCCTAAACCCTAACCTCTAAACCCTAAACCCTAAACCCAAATCAATGACACATAATCCACATAAGTCGTAAAACATAATCCTAAATTAGAAAACCCTAAACACTAAAACCTAAACCATAAATCTTTCCAAAAATCCAAAACCCAAAACCCTAAATCCTATCCATATACCCTAAACCCTAAATCATCACATGGTGATTTGTTACTAGTATCCATGAATTGTATAGTAAACCCTAAACCCTACACCTTGAATTCTAAACATTTTAAAGCTTGAATCTAAAACATAGACACATCATCCATAAAATTATTATATCCATAAAAATACTATTCACTTATAAAATAACAAATGTTCAGCTAAAAATGGATAATATATAACTTATTCACCTAAAATATATAAAAATGGATCTTAAAATATAGAAAAATGTAATCATTATCTATTTTGCAATAAAATATATACAAATTTTTGATAATAACCACACAAATAACTATAAAAATAAAAGTAAGAAAAAACAGAGAGATAATAACAAAAAAAAAATACTATTTTTTGTGCTACAAAAAGAAACAAGGGCAAAATAGTCATCAATTTATTGCAAACTTGTCAAATCATTCTCAAAAGTATACCATGGACAAAAAGTAGATGTGTGTGAAAGACTTTCTTAGGAGAATGGATCTAAATGCCATTATCTCTAAAAGAAAATAAATATTATAAGGAGGAGATTTGAGAAATGTTTTTTTTGGTCAAAAAGAGAATTAAATCCCAAAAAACTTTGCCTATACAAAAAAAATCATGGGGAGTCACAATTCAATTTATACAAAAAAAAAAACAAACAAACATGTGTTGTGCGCCTCACAAAGATGAAGTGGTAAGGTTCGCAAAAGACGTGGGAAAGAGAGTGGTTGATTATGTAGTGATAGGAGCAGTGGTTGCAGGTGAGTCATCTAATATTTTGTAGTTTTTCACTTCATTTTATTTTACTTGAAACCTTGATTCAAAAAATCAAAAAAAAAAAAATCTATTTTGATTTGATTTTCTACTTAAATATGATGTTAAGATTAGAGATCTACTATTTCTATGTCATATTCAATTGAAAAGAAGAAAAAATGGGTAGAAACTAAGCTAAAAAAAGTTGGCGGCCATAGATTTAGGGTTTTAGAGTAGCCGGACTGTTGGGAGACGATGGCCGTTTGAATTACCGTTTTGCCTTTGTTAATAATTTTTTTAAGGAATGATCCATGGCACAAAGAATGAAGAAAATGAAGAAAGAAAAAAGAACAAGAAAAAATAAGAAGAGATTAAAAAGACGTAAGTACAAAATGTCGAGGAGGAGGAGGAAGAGGATGATGATGATGATGATATTGGCGGAAGCTCCCCTGCATAGATTTATAAGAAGAAGAAGAAGAGTTTTGTTGATTGTCAAAAAAAAGAAGAAGAAGAGTTTGGTTATGTCTTTGATATGTCATTTGTATTTGTGGGTCCACATTAATCACCGGAACAGTTAACTCCGTTAACAGAATAGTTCACCCGTCAACTAAACAATAACTTCGTTCGTTCTATTAACAAACATGCTTTTTCATAAATTAGGATCTTAAATGTGATAATTAATTATAAAAAGTAAAAACATTACAAAGGAAAAAAAATAAAAATAAAACAATAAGATAAAAAGAAATCATTCCATAAAACATAAACCATGTTCATATAAAATGCATTTGAATCATTACAAAAAGAAATTGTGTAAGTCTTTTTTATTTTTATTTTTTACTAACCCCAACCCCCAAATCGATTTGATTTGGGGCATTTTTTATTTTATTTTTGTTTTAATTATTTTAATTAGTTTTATTAATTGAAAAAATATTAAAAATCACATGTGGGTTATTAAACGAACGAAGTTATTATTCAGTTGACGGGGTGACCTATTCTGTTAACGGAGTTAATTGTTTCGGTGATAATTATTGACTCACGAACACGAATGCCACATTGAAGGTTTGATTTAATAAATTTGACATTTTTATGGTTTTAGTTGAGTGTATAATAGTTTGGAGGTTTAAACTGGGAGTCATTGCCGCTTTGATGGTTTTTATGGGATTTTCCCAAATAAATTATATTGAGGGTGGAAATAATAATGACTTAGCTAGTTGTGTTGATATGGAAAATGGAAACTTTCAGGCATGCAGAGCCATGATTGCCATGTTTTTATGAAGCGGTTACTTCCATTTATCTTTACAGAACTGCTACACAGGAATGTCCACCTTGCGTTATCAGGTACTCGTTAATTTATCTTAATGTGATATTGAAGTTTGAATATATCTTGTAGGGGTTGGAGAATTTTTCCGGGACTTATGTTCTAGGACTTTGCATACAAGTCGCATTCAAATTCTAAAACAGAATATAGTTCTAATCCTATGCAACTTGGAAAAGATCTTTCCACCATCCTTTTTTGATGTGATGGAGCACCTGCATATACATCTCCCTTTTGAAGCTGAATTAGGAGGTCCTGTCCAATATAGGTGGATGTATCATTTTAAAAGATTTTTTAAAAAAAATTAAAGGAAAATCAAAGAACAAAAGACATGCAGCAGGATCAATTGTTAAATCATATATCAATGACGAGATTGCATACTTTTCAGAGCACTACTTTGCCGCGAACATACAAACAAAATCAAGGTAAATGCTATCAAGATTTGAATATATTGTGTGAATATATATTTAATTTTCAATCATTTGGCCAGGTTAACAAGATTTGATGATGGTGAAATCCCTGTATACCATGTGCCTGGAGTGCCTTTTTATGACAACCCGTCCCGTGACCCCACTAGCCAACCGCTAGCTTGCCCCCATAGGCCCAAACCTCGCCCTGCAGGGCATCGATCCTAACCCCTCACTATGGATATCCCAATCCACACATAGGTTATTGGTGCACCCGGCGTTCCTCGAACCCTGGTCCCCACCCTTTAACAACTTTCCCACAGGACAAGCTGTCACCAATTGATCTGTGGGTTGTCATACTTCTATATTTACTTACGTTGGACGTCCAAGTGGGGAAATGTATGATACATGGCTCTCAAGCCAAGACTATCAATGCGCACACGCATATGTTTTAAGAAATTGTGACTATTTTAAGCCAATTGAAAGGTACATAATTAAGTAGTGATCGCTCAAATTACTTGCACTTTAGTATATAAATATATATATATATATATAAATATATATATATATATATATATAAATATATATATATATATATATATATATATATATATATTCTGCTATGATTTCTCATATATTTGTGTTTGTCTTGTATATAGAGTATGTTCGAAGATTTTCTTTCAGCAAAATATCCAGAACTTCCCGAGAAAGAATTCTCTACCAAAAGAGCAGACGAATATCATTTATGGGTTAAAGAATATTTGTGTGACAACAAAACTCATGCTATATATAAATACTTATTAAAATTATTGAACATAACTTTATACATATATGCAGGCTACTTACTAGAACACCACAAATCCATTTCCTACTTGGATTCAAGAGATAGTGGATGGACCTTTGAACAAGGTTAAGACATGGCCAATGTATTTTACAAGAGGGTATTTGTTTCATACAGAGAATCACGGTGCTGGACGAAACACATGTAACTATGGGGTATATGCTAAGGGTGAAAATTACAAGGATGAATCTGATGCAGCGGATTTCTACGGAACCATAACTGATATCATAGAGCTTCAGTATGAGGGGGGATGGTTAATTTGAGAATCACACTTTTTAAGTGCAAGTGGTATGACCATGTTATCGGTAGAGGCACTCCGATCAACAATGGTGGTGTCGTAGACGTACTTTCAAAAAGAAAGTACAATAAATACAAACCATTTATTCTAGGTAAGTATATATATATATATATATATATATATATATATATTTATTTATATTTCTATAAATAAAACATTATTGTTGATATGGAAATGTAACTTTCATAATATGCAAATGCAGCCTCTCAAGCAGAAAAAGTGTGTTATATTCTGTATCCATACATAAAAAATCCGAAGCAAATATGGCTCATTTCTGGAGAATATGTCAACAGTTCAGAGACGACTCTTTTCCAAACCGAGAATGATGATACTGTATTGATGACTACATTTGAAGATATTGTACTTGACAATTTGGAAGAGGGAATAAACCCAATAAATCTCGATTACGACGTTAAAGATTTGGAACCTAAAGATGAATTCTTGTGTAAGTTATCATCTTCGGATGATGAAGAACCCGATGACGAAGAATGCTCCTAATTATGTTTATGTCTAATTTGTGCAATAAAATTTTGTAAACTGAATTATGCTCTAAATAATATGTAATATATAAACTAAATTGTATGGTTTTAAAAGGATTAAATTAAGTGACTGATTAGCGACAAATAAGTGACTAAGTTCAAAATATTTGGGTTTAAATACCACAATTACACGGTGGACCAAAGTATGGACTCCAAAACAAGCAAAGCCTTTTCAAATAAAATTGTCTTTGTATATACCAACTACATAGAGACTGATAAGCGACTATATAGAAAATGTTTTGGTTAATTAAACACGAAATCCACTTATGCGGTTCATTAACAAGCCATCACACACGACCTAACCCTAATCATCAACCATAATCTCTAATCATTCTCACCTTTCTTTTTCTCCGATATCTCTCTAATACGATCTCTGAAATCCTAATCTTCGATATCAATCTCTGATATCAATCTCCGATATCTCTCTATCATTCTTGTTCTTCTTCTTCAAAAGAGCAGATGATGCCTCTTGTTAAGAAGCATGGACGCAAGAGAAATGTTGCCTTCAACGCTTCTCTCATACCCGGTGGCTCTAATCCTCTGTCTAAGGTGAGAAGAATCAACCCTCTACCGCCTCAATGCAACTTCACGCCGGGGGCTGAAAATCCTACGCCTTAGACTCTTCAAGAACAAGTCTGCGTTTCTTCCCAACTATCGACATCTGCAGCACCGCCGGTCAGAAACTATCCACCACCGCAGGTCCTATTTCAGAACTCCGTGAATCGAGTTGGTGAAGAACATCCATCTCGGTCATTAACCGAAGTTATGAACAATCCACCGGTTCAGTCGAATCCATTGGAAGATTCTGCGAGATCTCCAAATGCAGCCTCTCACTCTCAAAGTCATCCTTCTTCTCAAGGTAACAACTTCGAAGAGTCAGATCTAGTGTTGCCGGAACTCCAGGAGGACACGTTGAGGGCTCTAAACGCGATACTTATGGTGCCGAACCCTCATAAGTTCGCCACCTTCCTCTCTATGGAACCGAAGCCTGAAACGACTTGGTATGTCTATTTTTTAATAATTTTACAACTGTGTTCTAATTAGTTGGTTGATTTTTGTTTTCTCATTGTAGTAAACACTCTTAGGGTTTCATGTCTTTTATTGGTTTGCATCTGATTGTAGTAACACTCTTAGTGTTTCATGTTTGTTATTGGTCGAAAGACATGTCTGTTATTGGTTTGCATCTTGTTTGATGTTTGCTTATCGCTTGATTCTTATGTTATGAGGTTTACTCGTGATGTCAAACTGACTTCATTCTTATGTTATCTGAGGTTTACTTGTGATGCTAAATCACAACTGGTTTGGAAGATTACTAAAGTTTTTACAAACAAATTTGATGGTCCATACTACAATTGGTCATGTGTGCCTCCAGAGATACTAGAAAGATACTTCATTGAGTTTGCGGTATAGTTTTCTCTACTTGGGTTTCCTACATAGATAGGTTTTAATTATTGTTTTTCACTAACTTAATTCTATTTTCCTTTTTCCTAGAAAACACACACTTGGGATCCTTTGATAACATGGACAGTGCAAGAGTATTTCTATGAGATATGCCAACGACAGATGAAATAACATGGTTAGCGCCGCTAGGACTAGTCGAGTTCGACCTAAATGGATCGAGGGTGCACTTTGGAAATAATGGTTGCTCAGTGGAATACTAAAGAAGCACAAGAAAGGAGTCGAATCTATTCCAATGGTCGTATGTCAGACCGTAATGGTTTCGGTCCTCACATGCACTTATCTGCACCAACATTGTATCAATAAGTCAAACAAGGCTTGGTGGGTAACTTCTGTTTTTTTCTTACACCTTTGCAACTTAAACTTATGTCTAACTTAAACTTATGTCTTAACCCTTTTCTTTGTTTTTGTAACATTCCAGGAAGAAAAACTGGGGAGACTAGTGAGTCTTGGTGAGGTTTTCAAAGAGACTCATACAAAGCCAGATGGTACGTATGTCGATTGCAAAGCCGAGAAGATCTTAACAACTTATGAGAAAAACTTACAAGCTAAGCTATTTGAGATCGAGTCAGATCCTTCACGAGTTCAGGAGCTCACTGCAGAAGATTATACGGCCATCTTTCTTCATGTAAAGTTACATTTCTCACAATCTATATTTAAAGAGTCTTTAAATTTCATATTCTCTATTTACAGTTTCACCTTTTCTTTTCTTAGTCCAGTGAGAAAGATTCACGAGGTAATATTTTTGGGCTCGGAAGCCTCAAGGATAATCTTCATGATCTTCTCAATGGCAAGAGCTATCAACAAGGAAAGTTGTCATCGTTTGTAGCATTGCAAGAGCAAATGAAGGACGCTCATTGTATCATTGAAAAACAAGTTGCCTATAATACAAAATGTGATGCTGAGATTGCTGCTCGTGAAGCAGAACATTCCAAAGTTGTGGCTGGGCAACAGAAGAAGATAGAGTACTTGGAAAAGTTCATGCACAAACTTGAACCGACCTTTGTCGAATTCCATGAGTCTGAATCAAGTGATGCATCCATCGACCCTCTAACATAAAGAGCATCTCCTCCTTAGGTTACTTCTTAGGCTACTTATCTCTATTTCTTACTCTAATGAACTTGACATTTTGGGATGATGTGTTGTTCCTTGTCACTTAAGAGAATCATAGTTTTAGGATTGATCTTTTTGGTTCTCTCTTTTGGTTGTTTTAAATATGCAAATTTTAGGTCTTTCTTTGATTATAAATTCGAATTATAAACAAAACAAAAAATAAAAGATTCTGGGTTTTAATCCCTAGTCTTCAAGTAGTCATTAAATCTGGCTTTACATAGTCGTAACACAGTCATCAAATAGTTATCACGTAGTAGCCACGCAGTCACTGCATTTAACGACTAAATCACAACTATTCTCAAACTAATCTTCTTCACATCGCATTAATCGTTAAACTGTCATCAAATAGTCGTAAATGTTTACCGACTACTTTACGACTACACGTACAATACTACTGCTCACATTTTTATTAGTCGTAACATCGTCACCAAACAGTTGTAAAAGGTTACGACAACATTACGACTAATGTTACGACTACGTGGATTAGTCGTAAATGAGTCACTGTTTACTGACTAATTTACGACTGAATTTCTTACCGACTAACGTTTTACGACAATAGTGATTAGTCGTAACGTAGTCGTAATATATGAATTAGCGACTACTAAGCGACTATAAGTGCAGTCTTAATTTCCTGTTTTCTCGTAGTGTGTATTCGTGTAAGCTTGTGGTTGTTCACTGTTGCTGGATACATACGATGGCTATCTTCATGCATGTTTATATCTGCTTTGCATCTATAAACTTCAGCTTCTCCTTCAACGACCTGTCAGCAATAATTGCGTTAGCTTACATTTGAGCATTCGTGATTCTGTGGATCGTGGAAGAGAGCTTGTGGATATAGCAATGGCTTGTTCCATGAATTTTTTACTAGAACAGAGTAACAAGAGACTCAGGAATCAAAATCAATAACTATACTCTTACTGATCACCAGGCAAAAGATGTCATATTCAAAGGTTGTTTTGAAACTGCGAGTATGTATCCGTACCTCTTTCAACCTACGTATCAACAAGTTAATGCCATAGACTCCTCAGACTTCCACCAAATTTTACATACGTTGGAGTCTCATCAAACTCAGAAGCGTCGCTTTTCATAAATGTTATAGACAGGACCTAAAACCAAAAACATTAACCTTTTAGCGTCAGAAGACTTCGGTTTAGTTTTGCAAATAGTGATATCAATATGCATAAAGGACCATTAGATTTATCGATTGGGAAAGTATACAACATACATGGCTTGAGAGAGGATCCACTTCTCAGGAGATTATAAGTTGTAATGCTAAGATGGTAGATGATGCAGCCAGCACGGGATCAACACAAGAATGGGTCTTTGGAAAAGAAGCTGGTACTTTTGCACTCATTCTTACACTGAATATGCTTGTGGCTGCCATAGTAGGACCTGGGAATGTTTCTACTTCTCCTGTAGGTAAGTCAGTATCTACATGCATACCAAATATTGCTTCTGATTCACCCAAAGCACCATCTTTTATCATGTAAAAAGCACCAGCACCACCTTCTTCTGCTGGTTGAAAAACAAGCCTCACTCTTCCCTGTTGATTAACCAAATGAACATAGTTATACAGCTACAAGACTCTAAAATCAGACCAAAACTTTTCAATAATTACTACTAAGATTTTGGAACATGAACAGCGAAAACAATGCAAGATTCATCCTTTTGTTGCAAACGATAAACCAATTGTACATATAACACAGTTACAGCTGCAACATTATCCAAATCAAACCAAAACATCTCAGCTACTAAGATTTTAGAACCTGGTCAAGATTCATCCTTTCGTTGCAAACAACAGACCAAGCTAAGTAAAGCTAAAAATCTCACAAATTCACAAGTCACAACACAATTACCTACACCAAGCTAGAGAACAAAGAAGAGAAAAATCTCACCTTAAAGCTTATGTTTGCGATTGCTAAGCAATTTAGCAGCACCAAGAAGCATAGTGGTGTGTGAATCATGCCCACAAGCATGCATTTTTCCATCGATTTTGCTCTTATGATCTCACTCAACAAGTTCATGAACCATCACCAACTCAAATTCACACAGATTTGAAGAAACCAAAACAAACAATAAGAGAGAGAGAGAGAGATAAAATCGGAGTTTACTTGCAAAGGAAGAGCATCCATATCAGCTCGAAGAGCAACAACGCGAGGAGAACCGGACCCGATTTGAGCTACAATACCAGTTTTAGCAACGGGTAAGTATACGAAACCCTAATTTGTCAAGATCGCGACGAATCAAAGCGGAGTTCTGGGTTTTCATGGATTTGACTTCTCACAGAGACTAACCAGTCTTTATCACCCAAAGCTTCTGTTAAATATTGACTTGGACACTCTTTATCACCGTTGACGCAAAGTAGCCATCCCGAACCAGTCCGCGCAGTCCATCCGCAGGTGTTGGTGTCGACCAACACCGACACCACAATGATGTCGAATGAAACCAACCTTGAAATCACGATCCGAACCTTCCTTCAAACTCTTTCTCGCTGCAAATCCCTAATCTGCTACAACCATCCATTCTCTAACTGATCTAAAAATAAAAAAACACAACTTACCTAGATAACAGCCATGAAAAAGTCTCCTTCTCTCTCCCAATCCACCACCAAGCTCAAATCCTTCTCCTTATACATGAAGAGGATGGATCTCTTTCCTCCTCCCTTCCAAGTGAGAGCACTACAACTCTCTCTCCTTCTCTCCTCTAGAACAACCAATAGCCCCCCCCCTTTAACAAGAGCGTCAAAATATAACTTATCGTTGATTCAAGCTAAACCGCTGAACCCGGAAAATTGTTGGTGTCGATTGACACTCCTATTGTGCCGCTCGACACCCACCCCAAAATCCTTTTTGTTCATGAGTTTTACAGTTAATATCAGTGTTACAAAAGCGGTCTAGGCAGTCGCCTAGACGATCTCTAGACTCTAGTCGTTCAACCAATGCCTAGAAGACCATCTAAACTGCCTAAAATGACATATGTTTCGATTTAATATATTTTTCTAATTATTAACTATGTATATTTAAATTTTAAAAATTTACATCCATATACACAATTATAAACCTCCATATGTTGTTTATATAAATTAAATATTTCTTTTTTTCTAATTTTTGTTTATGATTTATTACTTTTATTTATCTAACATATGTTTCTACATACTTTTTATCTTTAATATTATGTATATAATGCTTAATGTTGATAATACCTAACCCGCTTAAAATCGTTTATGTCATGATTAAGTGATTTAGACACTAGACATTATGTCACCGCCCAATTAACGTCTAATGCTATCTCGAACAATGTTTAATATCTTTTATAGAAATGCAAACACATATTTTTGTTTATTTTTAAAAAGACAAATTAAAATAATTTTTTTGTGATCGGTGCCTAAATCAGTTTTCTGAAAGAAAAAAATGTATCTAGAAATCGCACCGGTATGTTACCAATTCATAGCCTAAGAGTGTAGAGACTGTGACATAGAAGACTATTTTTACTAAATTGTTGCATTTTCATTCAGCTGGTATAACTTTTTCGATCATGTAAATATTTTTATATTTCTGTTTGGTTTTGGTTGAGTTTTGGATATGTCCGCATATAAATTGAAACACATACAACATTAACAAACTAATAAAGTGGAATTTTAAATAATATATTTACTCATTCGATAATGTACTTATGTAAAATTCTACAGCAACGCCTATTGTCAATGTTTTGTCGCCGATTTACTAGTTTTGGTATATTATTACTCCACAATGTCTAGGCTCTAAAATGTTCAAACCAATTATGCGATTCTATAATATTTAGTTTGTCAAATAGAAATGAGAAACTTTGAGAAATACCTCGTTCGGGAAATACCTCCTAAGTTGGGGAGTCGTTTGTTTAAAGATTGTTCACTTTTAACTAAGGGTGATTTACTCAAATGTTATCCAAATTAGGTAATATTACCAGAATCCATAAAAAAAGATTTTATCACTAGAATATTTCGGGTATTTTCAAAATATCCAGCGTACCCTTATTTTATGTTACCAGAAAAAACGTTATTACAAAGATACCATTGACACGTCAGACGCCATGTCAAAAATCGCTGACGTGTAACCATAACTCAGCCGTAACGCGTTATAGAGGAATGTTTTGGCTGAGTTATATATATGTTGCCGCTGAGTTATGGAAAAAACATTTGAGTAAGAGCGGACGGCTGACTTATAGCATAACTCAACCAAGGGTTACGATTGACTTATTAAAATCTGGTTGAGATATGCTCTAACTCAGCCGTCCTTACGGCTGAGTTTTCACCCTATGGTTGAGTTGTCAAAATTTTGGCTGAGTTATCAATACAACACGGTTGAATTACCATTTTCCGACTGGTTGAGTTATGAAAAACGGCTGACTTATGAGCAATTGTCACGGTTGAGTTATTTTACAACTCAACCGTGATAGGCTGACTTATCGTACAACTCAACCATTTGACGGTTGACTTAGTAGCAAAAAATTAATTACTAGAATGTTATTCAGTTACGGCTGACTTATTAAACGATACGACTGAGTTACATATTTTCAGTTGATGAAGTGGCTGAATTTGGCAGCATTTTTTTTGCTTTTTAATTACTGTAATGTTTTTTTAATTACTGTAATGTTTTTTCATGTTGTGACTGAGTTTTATATAGGCTGAGTTATTAATTGTTTGATGGCTGAGTTGCCACGTCGGACGCAGCATCCATGTCAGCATTCCGTGTCATTTTTTTTTCTTCGGAAATACGAAACGTCGTTCGACTCTTGTTTTTCAACTGGTAAATAAGTGAACTATTTACCTTCTTCTTCACCTTGTTCTTATACTTCTTCTTCACTTTTCTTCTTCACCTAGTTCTTTCTACTTCTCCTTCACATTGTTCTTCACCTTGTTCTTCTACTTCTTCTTCACCTTGTTCTTCATTTTCTTTCATGGATCCAGTTCCGGTTCTAGTTGTTTCCGGTAATTGGGTAAAGACACAGAGATATGTATTTAACACCGATGATAGAGGTTGTATAGTTGTGCAGATAGATGGAGGCACAACACACGACAAGCTTGTGAAGCTTGTTCTTGAAGACTACGGATTGGACGCGTTTAGCCATGAGCTAAAGCTGAGCTACATGTTCTCGAACAAGGCACTGAAACTAATGGCGCATGATACTCCACCAGTTTTTGTCTCCAATGATCGACAGTTGCAATGTTTTTTGGGGCTATGGAAAACCGATCAGCTACGTCTATGTGTAGAGTTTTGGGCGAAAGAGTCTACAGAAACTAGTGGAGCTAGAGGAAGTATGATAAACAGTGACTCGAAAGTAGAATCTACATAAGAATTGTACGATGGGGGATTTGAAGGCACTTGTTTTGATTATGGTAAGATGTTGACAAAGAAAACGAAGAAGAAGAAGAAGTTGTCGAAGTAGCATCTGACGAAGAAGAAAACGATGAATTTTCAAGACGATTTGATTTTTTCAACGACTCCGATATATCAGCCATTAAGAATTTATAAATCACTATAACTCAGCCGTTACATGAATCGACAAGACCTTTCGTTTTCCCGTAAATATTATAACTCAGCCGTAAAGTCATATGTATCAGCCATTTACTTTCATATTGTTTCTTGTGATAACTCAGCCATAAATCACTATAACTCAGCCGTAACATGAATCGACGAGAGCTTTCGTTTTCCTGTAAATATTATAACTCAGTCGTCAAGTCATACATATCATTCATTTACTTTCAAATTGTTTCTTGTGATAACTCAGCCATAACTCAGCCATAACTCACTATAACTCAGCCGTCACATGACATTTCGTTTTCCCGTGAATATTATAACTCAGCCATAAAGTCATATATATCATCCATTTACTTTCAAATTGTTTCTTGTGATAACTCAGCCATAAATCACTATAACTCAGCCATAATTCACTATAACTCAGCCGTCACATGACCTTTTTTTTTCCCGTAATGATTATAACTCAGCCGTAAAGTGATATTTTGGCGGGAAACCATCAGTTAACCTAATAATAGACATATTTCCATTGTAAATTTAAATATTGAGTTATAATAATTTTAATATTCAATTGTTGGAGAAATACTTTTAGAAAAATAAAATTCTAAATTTGAATAATAATTATTTAATTATTTGCAATAATATCTTGTGATAAAAAACTCACTTTACGAATTTATTATGCGTGTGGATTTGAGCAGGCACATAGTTGGTGATTTTTCGCGCTTCCCTAACAACACTTTTTGTGATATCGAGAGACGTTTTCATACTTATTAGGAATATGACAGAACAAAAGACCCAGGAAAGAAAGAAGAATACGTTTTCATATTATTGAGAAGACCTTAAACGATAACTCAACCATAACTTTACCATAACTCACTCAACCCTCAAATTAAAATGACTAAATAACCGACCAAACCAAACCGAACCGAAAACTATTTTTTCCATTATTTTCGGTTAATTACGGTTATATTCGGCTTGCTATCGGCTAATTTGGATAACATTTGGATTATTTATGGTTATATATTCATCTAACCGACCCATAACCGAAAATAACCGAAAAGTAACTTCAAAAATTTTTAAATTTTCAAATGGTTATCATATTAGTATATCCAAATTACCACCTTAAACCATACACAATATAACCAAAACCAAACTGTTATATTAAAACCCATAATGTTGGAAATATGAACCCTAAACCTCAAACCCTAACCCTAACCCTAACTCTAACCCCTAAATGTCATGTTTTGAATGTTTTACACAATTTGATCAGATTGTGTAAAAATCAATCTTTGTCTATAATTATTACTTTTTATTGCTTATAATGATAGTAATATCCATTTTTTCATTCTATATTTTAATTTTGAGTTATAATAATTCTAATTTACAAATATTTTATAAGTCAGCCGTTTATGTCGATAACTCAGCCATATTAGTCAATTGTTTGATAAATACTTTTATTAAAAAAAAAAAAAAATCAAATTCAAATTTTGAATTCCTTTTAAATGAAAAATCACTAAAATCTCATTTATTACGTGTGTGGTTCTTAACAATAAACATAATTATTGTTTGCATCTCCCCAACAACACTTTTTGTATTCTCGAGAAGGTATATAATAAATTAATATATTTGTTGCATAACTCAGCCATAACTTTACCATAACTCAGCCAACACTCAAATTAGAATGACTAAATAACCGACCAAACCGAAAACTATATTTTCCATTATTTTTGGTTAATTACGGTTATATTCAGCTTGCTATCGGTTATATTAAGTTAATCCACCTAATTTGGATAACATTTAGATTATTTATGGTTATATATTCATCTAATCGACCCATAACCGGAAATAACCGAAAAGTAATTTCAAAAAATTTTAAATTTTCAAATGGTTATCATATTAGTATATCCAAATTACCACCTTAAACCATACACAATATAACAAAAACCAAACTGTTATATTAAAACCCATAATGTTGGAAATATGAACCCTAAACCTCAAACCCAAACCCAAACCCTAACCCCTAAATATCATTTTTTGAAAGTTTTACACATTTTGATCGGACTGTGTAAAAATCAATCTTTGTCTATAATTATTACTTTTTATTGCTTATAATGATTGTAATATTCATTTTTTCATTCTATATTTTAATTTTGAGTTATTATAATTCTAATTTACAAATATTTCATAAGTCAGCCGTTTATGTCGATAACTCAGCCATATCAGTCAATTGTTTGAGAAATACTTTTATTTCTTTTATTTGCAATTAGAATTCAATTTTTTTAATTAATTCGAATAATATATTATGATAAAAGCTAACTTTATGTATTTATTATATGTGGATCTGAGGAGGCACAGAATTAGTGATTTTTTGCGATTCCCCAACAACACTTTTTGTGATATCGAGAGACGTTTTAATTAGATAATTTATTAGGAATATGAGAACAAAAGACCCAAGAAAGAAAGAAGAATACGTACTAATATCTCATAACTCCGTAATTCATAACTGAGTCGTGTGAAGTATATAACTCAGCCGTAACTTAACCTTAAATCAGCCATAATTTTGAAAATAGACAAATCAATGTTTTACTGTAAGCTGCATGGAAACGGGAGCGGGTACGCATAAGCGGAGAAGCGATTTTTAAAAAAAAAAATAGGAAGCGGGTACGCATTGGAAACGTTTAATATTATTATAGAAAATAATATATATATATATATATATATATCATAAAATATCTCCATTATTTAAATGATTAGATGCTGTTACAGAGCTAGTTAGTGCTTAACTACCAAAAACAATTTTACTTAGGAATTTTGTTTAAGTCTTCACACAATAATTTAATAATTTCATATAGAGGATACATATATTCAGTTGCAATAATGTTTCGAGAAATTGTCTAGGTCTGTTGGCAAGTTGCCATGTTTTAAAGCCATGATGGCATGTGTTCGAGCCCTTTAGTCCCTCTTTTTGACCTTTTTTTTTGGTTTTAGTTAATGAAGGGTAAAATGATAATTCCACTATCATCTTCATCTTAAGACCTGCGATTTTTTTGTAACCCTAGCCGCCACCATAACTGTATTTTGCGTAGTTAGTTATGGTTTTAACTCATTTTACAGATAGATTTTCCGAATTTGTGGAAGATGCAACATAAAACATCATTTCTTTTACATGAATTCAAAAGGTCGAGTTTTCAATAACGTGATATGGTCGTTTCAATAACGTGATATGGTCGTTGACGCTTCTGATCTACAATAGTAACGCTTCTAACTCGGGATCGTCGCTTCCAACACGTTTTCAAATGCCTCAATTCTAGAATCGCGATTCCGTTTCCGGTTCCGATTCCAGAGCGAGAAACGCAAGGTCACGGGCGATTCCGTGCTTCGTACTCATCGGTGGCCCAGGCTAGACCTCCAACGAAGCACCGGAACTCAACATATGCGGATGCCATTGAAAGATTTTGAGAAAGAAGAAGAAGATCTAGGGTTTAACAGTGAGGGACGAAAGAAATTTGTGAAGAATGAAGAAGACGCTCCAATTTATAATGGGGCTGATGGAGGCTGAGATGAGATGATGACTAACCTTGGTTAAAATATTTTCTAGGGTTTAGTAAAAGATTGGTTTAACCATGGTTAGATGTGTGGTTTAACCAAAAGTTGGATTCTGAAAAAAAAACTGTTTAGTGACATGGAAAATCAAAAATGATGTGTATTTTAATTTGCTGATGTGTATTTTTTTTTATTTTTTTACTCAAAATCGAAAAACTAAACCCAAGAGGTAAATTGTAATTACACCCAGAGCACTAAACATTTGAGTAATATTTAGAAGATTTATAGATATGAGTAATAAACCAACTTTTGGATAACATTTGAGTAATTCATTCTTTAACTAATTATGAGTATAACAATCGAGGACGCATTTGGGTTTTATGGAGAGGTGATGTGCGTCTTAGTCCTATTTATAAGAGTGAACAGATTGTAACGTGTTCTGTTCAGCTTGCAGATGATACTGAGGAATTTTTCTGTTCATTTATTTACGCTTTAAGTACGGCGGAGAAGCGTAAGAGCTCTGGCGTGAGATTCATGATCACCACAACTCTCCTCTTTCCCAAAACAAGCCTTGGCTCTTATTTGGTGATTATAATGAAACCTTGAATTTGAATGAGCATTCGCATGTGGATACTAGTCCTACTGTCACTTCTGGAATGCTGGACTTTCAAGCAGTGGTTGACACTTGTTCTTTGGCGGATCTGACTTATACTGGTCCAATGTACACTTGGTGTAATAAGCGAGATGATGATCTTATTCTTAAGAAGCTGGATCGGGTGTTATTGAATGATGGTTGGCAACGTTGGTTACCGCATGCTTATTGTGTCTTTGAAGCAGGTGGCTGTTCTGACCATATGAGGGGTAGGATTCTTTCTAAGGTCATAACCGCTTTGCGCTTCCCCCCCCCCCC
>NC_025702.1:9546453-9548390 GCF_000633955.1 Camelina sativa | reverse complement strand
TATGGCTAAGAACACTAATGCAAATCAATTCATTTCCATGATAGAGATCCCTATGCTAATCAAGTGATAATCAACTTTTTCCAAAGGCAATCACAAGGCAAGCATGCATTAAGAACAAGTCTCAATACCACTAAGCACACTAATCATCAATTTCCATTGGCTAGGAATGCAAAGCTCTTGAATAGTTTGGTTCAGGAATTTCATCAAACACCTTCTGGGCATGAAATTCCTAAAGTCTAGAATAAACATGATCAAGGCTGATCTAGCATTATAAACACCAAACAAGATAGGAAACACATAAATAAAGCCCTAGACAGCAAAGATCAATCATCTATCTCCCTAATCTACCTAGCCCAAAGTTCTAAAGATCTACTCACTCATCATTATGATCACACAAAGGAAATGGTTTGATCTTTGTGAAATCATAATAAGAGATTATAGATTAAGAGATTTTAAAGAGAAATTGCTATTAAAAACTTAGAAGTACTCAATCATTCAACAAACCAAGAGTAGATAAGATTAAGAACCCTAAATGGCTGCTAAATAAGAGATAAACAAAAGATAAGCAAAAGATAAGAGATAAGTCTCCCCTTAATAGGGTTAGAGTATTTATAGCAAAATAAAAGGGAGCCGGGTCAACCTAGTTCAAACCAGGTCAAACTTGGATCAAAACTAGAACAAGTGTGGTGATGGTCTCACACGGCCATGCTTTGGCCGCTAATCTTGGCCGCTGGTGGTGGCGATCAAGTGCATCTCGTCTTCACTCGGCCAGTGTTTGGCCGCTGGTCTTGGCCGCTGCTACTGGCGATCTTCCCATTGATGTACTCCATCGGCCAGCTCTTGACCGATTGGGATGGCCGCTGGTCTTCACTCGGCCACCGTTTAGCCGCTGGTCCTGGCCGCTGGTGGTTCCGGTCATGTGCCTCTTCTCCACTTCATTCTTCTATGTGTCTTTGCATCAAAACAAGCCCAAATGCTCCAAATGTGTTGAGATTACTTCAAGAACCTGAAAGATAACACATTAGATGCAAATGCTCTGAAAACAACCTAGAATGACAAGATTATGAAACAAAACTATGAAAAAAACAAGGCTTAAAACCCAACAAAAACACAAGATATCAACTCTCCCAAACTTATCTCTTGCTAGTCCTCAAGCAAGAACCAAAAAAAAGTGAGAGAGAGAGGTTTGAAAAAGGGATTAAAAACCAAAAAGTATCAACAAAGGATTCAAACCACAGTCCTTAAATGTAATTCAATGGTGCTAAGATCAATCAAAGTCCTTACAAATATTTTTCTATGCTTTTCACAATAGACCTCTCTAGTTCACTTTCTATCTATTGGTAAAGACTTGCAATCCTATTGAGCATCTCTTTCACATTCATTAAATTGTTTGGTGTGATCTTGCAAATGGAAAATGAATCAAGCTCAATTGGTTTAAGGGAAAGGTTTTTTATAAAGTGGTTGGTAATGGTGTTTTTGGGTGGTTTACTCTCAAACAAAGAGGAATGCTAGACAGTTGTGAAACCAATCTAAGACTGAGAATAATTTAGACATACAAAGCTTAGCTCTTGATGTTCTACCCACCTAGAAGCTTTTCTACCCTTTTTCTCATCTTTTTTATCTTTCTTTCAAACCCAAAAACTCAACCTTATTCAACTTAAACCCTTTTTCTTCTTTACTTATGGTCTTAAACTTTTGAATATCTCTAAGGCTTCACTTCAAACACAAGCTCTCTTTTTTAACTTCTTTGAACTTCTTTTGATGAACTCCCATTCTTACAACACTATGCTTTAGCATTCTTTTTTTATAAAACTTTTCTAGGAGAAATCAGCTAGACTTTTCTTTCTCTTTTTCTTCTTAAGAGACTTTGAGCTTTTAACCAAACTTAACCTTAGAGATAAATCTTTTCTTTTCTTTTGACCAAGTAATTCTTTCTT
>NC_025702.1:9529711-9546099 GCF_000633955.1 Camelina sativa | reverse complement strand
CTAGCTAAAACAAGAGCCAGTTCTTTGTCATTCTCAATACTCTCAAGATTTCATAACCTATAGCATTATCAACAAAGATACCTCACTTAACAAATCAACACAAAGATTGAAAGAAAAGGTTGGGGTTCAAAGGTATGGCAAGAAATTGGGTTAAATAAAATAGAGTGGCAAATAGAGATTGTTAACCCAAATGAAAGTTCCATGAACTAACATTCATAGTCCATAAGCAAGATAATTCAAATATCAAATTAAAGTCCAAATAATATAGAGATGCTGCAATGATCATGCAAGATTTACTAGAAGAAAATGCTTTCAAGTGACACAATGCTTTAAGCTTTAGACTCTTCATTTTTTCCCAAAGATTAAACAAGCACCCATGAACTATAAATGAGGGCTGTGGGTTCAATCCTAAGACTCTACTTCTAACAAGGTAGCTTCATTATTATCCTAAATGCAATTGCAAATGCATACTAAAGGCTTCTAGAGTCAATCCTAAACACAAGAATGAATATGCAAAACTACATGCATTTGTTTTTGGTTTTTGAAAATTTTCAAAAAAATTTTGATTTTTCTCAAAACATAGCTATTAACAATGCATCACACAAAAGATGAAAATCAAAACAAAACACAATGTTAGATGGTTAGTCCCTCCCCCAAAATTAATTCACACAGTCCATGTGTGAGAAAAGTCCAAGAGAAAGACTAACAAAATAAAGAAAACAAGACTCAAATGATATATACTGTAATAAGTTAGGACCATACCTTGGCCCTAGTTGTGAACCTTAGGGAATGGAGTGATAGTAGGAGCTTTAGTGCTCCCTTGAGATCATGTTGAATTGGTGGAAGGAGATTGGAGGTTGATAGTAATGACACTTGAGAGAAGTTCATGAAGCTTATCTTTGTCATAATGATACTTGGGATATAGCTTGGCTTTGACACTTGCAAAGGGTGAAGAAGGACCTTTGTGCTTCACTTTTTACTATATTGCTCCATCAACAAACCCCAAGGGATGCAAACAAAAAGTCATAAGAGAGGAAACAATGGTGGGAGGGTGGTTTTGTTTCTTCTTCCTCTTCTTCTTGTCAACAAATTTATTTGCTTGACCCAAATCCCCTTCTCTAGAATCTCCTTTGAGGTCATCAAATAAAGAGTCTAAACCACCAAACTCTCAACAGAAGAACCATATAGGAGAGCAGAGATCTCTTCAATAGACCTTTCATTCTCATCAGCATGGCTATCCATTTTTGATTTTTCGAAACTCATACTAGCAACCCTGTTCACTTCTTCCTTGAAGATGGCATTGCAAAACTCCTTGGGGTTTGGTTCTGGTTTTCATGGTAGATAACTCATTTGTTTTGTTGAAGAGGAAGAAGTGTGTCCCTGGACCTGTGTTTTCAACCTCTCAATCTTGGCATTTAACTCACCATATACATTCTCAACCTTGTTGTGCATGGCTTTCATTTGTGTGGCAAGTTCAATGGCACCTCTCTCTTGTCCTTCAGGGATTTGTCTAAGTAGAGCAGTTGTGTCATCTACTTGACCTTGCGGATGTGGTGCAGTCATTTGTTGCGGAGGTTGGGAATAGCTTTGAGGCTTTGCTTGGTAGTTCCCTTGAGGTTGAGGCTGATAGCTGGGTTGGGAAGGAAAACCAGGAGGTTTTTGTGGTGGATAAGTCTGATCTTGTGGGTTCTCCACATTGGTGCTGCGGTAAGAGAAGTTAGGGTGGTTGCGGTAATTAGGATTGAACTTATTATACCATTGGCCACCTACATAGTTGACTTCTGCTTGACCTTCAACACAAGCTTCCATACCTTCTTTTAAAGTTCACATTCATTGACAAAGTGAACTTGCTTGTGATTTGCCATCATCATCTTATCCATCTTGTCATTCAAAGCTTTAATCTCCTTGCGGTGCTGCTCATTCATATCAGTATAGTCCCTTGGAGTTCTGTCATAATCCTCTCCATAGTTCTCATCACTTTGAGAAAGATTCTCAACCAACAACATCCCTTGTTCTGCATTTTGGCCCAAGAAATTTCCATTGATTGTTGTATCAAGAAGCATTCTATACTTAGGCAAGACTCCTCTATGGAGTTGATATGTCTATATTTTGTCTCTCCTTAGCATATATTTATCATTCATTTATCTAGGATAACTCATTGGTTTTCATCATTTTCTAGTCCTTTCTATACACTTTGCATGTCTAGGTAGTTCTTGCATCATTCTTGCATATATTGTGCATTTCAGAGTATTTCAGGTATTTAGGAGATGTTGGAAGCGCATCTGATCGAGCCGCCACTCTCACTCGCCACGCACCCCAGAGGTCCGACCGAGCCACTCTCACTCGCCACGTTCTCCAGAGGTCCTACCGAGCTACTCTCACTCGCCACGCTCTCCGGAACCCTCTCTTGAGCCAATCTCACAACACTCTCCGGAACCCTCTCTTGAGCCAATCTCACAACACTCCAGAAACCCTCTCTCTAGCCAATCTCACAACACTCCCGGAACCCTCTCTCGACCCAATCTCACAACACTCATGGAACTGTCTCTCGAGCCACCCCCTTCGATCCGTTCCATTCGAGTTGGATTTAGCTTTCTACTTCTTCACCAAAGTTGTAGGGAATTGAGTCATCTTTCCAATTCCGTTTAGTTCAAGCCAATCGGAGGTGTGGTTCAATAGTTACAATCGTTTTAGTGGATGCGTATACACCCAGCTCGAGCCACTTTCACTGACCACGCTTGAGCCACTTTCACCGACCACGCTCGAGCCCTTTTCACTCACACCACTCGAGCCACTTTCATATACCAATCGAGCCACTGGACGCACACCGACTTGATCACACATGTCAGGAAGACGCTCTGCCTTACATGCTTCAAGGGATTCCCAAACCGACTCCTTACCTTGTCGTTTTGAGTTTTAGGGGTTCACATGTTTTTACTATAAATACATTTTTTTAAGTCTTTTTCAAGAATATCTTTTATCTCGTTCTTTTCCTGAAGGTTTATCCTAGCCACCAAAAACGTTCTCAGACTTTGTATTCCGACACCTTTGAGTTTATTCAATTTTTGCACTTGATTTCTTCTCCAAAGTTGTACTTCTCATTTTTATCTACCTAATAATGCTTGGTTCAATGTTTCCTAGGTTTGCATCCTTGATAATGATTTTCGGATCTGAGTAGTGTAGTAGTTCTTGAGGATGGGATAGATTAGGTGGAGGATCTTAGGATGTAGAGTGTTTAAGTTTTGATTTGTATGATTCCCTTCTGGACTAGAGTTAGAAATACTTGTTTCTCTCTGATCAATTGGAACTAGGTTTTAGACATTTCCGCACCCAAAAGGTGTTCGATGAAATGTCTGACCAACTAGTGCCAGAGACTTACGTTCCTAGCCTAAGAGATTAGTTGTCTAGGATGTTTGTTGACGTAAATAAAATTGTTTGTCATGCCTGCTCAACCATGTTTCTCTAGCGAGAGCTAGGTATGGAAGTTGTTGAGTCTGAGTAGCTTTTGCCAAGAGATTGGATTAGCTAAGTCGTGATGTTCATTGTCTAGGGATAGTTTGCTTGTGGCATGTTAAACACTCTGTAGACTAGGAGACTTCACCGACATCAATTACTCCCATCCTTAAGACCTCTTTTTCCTGATTTTTATTACATTCCTGAGACTGTTCCGTTTCTTGCCTTTTAGTTCATGCTTAGACTCGTTTATGTTTTTATTCATGCATTTTCGTTTCTAGTCCTAGAACACATTTCCGTTTTGCATTATGATCATTCTAGGACTGTTAGACAAACACTCTCTTTGAATTGGCTTAACTTGTGATTCTTTGATTGCATCTTGAGTGATAGCATCATCCCATTTGGATTGACACCTTAAGTATTACAACTACGTAAGGTTAATTGAGACCTGCTAGGACATACAAAAATCCTAGTATCAAGAGTGTACTCAATTGTGACTCTTTGGAGAAACCATGATGTGGACATTGAGAGATATACCCCTTGAATCTGTCCCATGCTTCACAAAAACTCTCATTTTCTTTTTGAACAAAGCTTGATATCTCATTCCTTAGTCTTGTTGTTCTTGTAGTAGAGAAGAATTTGGATAGGAAAGCCTTCTTACATTGATCCCAGGAGGTAATGGTGTTGTGAGGCAGATTCTTTTCCCGAATGTGAGCCTTTTCACCAAGAGAGAATGGGAAAAGGCGAAGCTTGAATGCATCTTCAGAGATATGATCTTAACAGTCCCACAAAACCTATCAAATCTGTCCAAGTGATCAAGAGGGTCTTCCATTGCCAAACCATGAAATTTTGATCCTTGCACCATGTTGATAAGACTGGCCTTAATCTCAAAGTGATTGTTCTCAACTGGTGGAGCTCTAATACCAGTTCTAAGTCCATTGACATTAAGTGCATCATAGGCTCCAATGAGAGGGGCTTGTCTTGGTACATGGTTTGGAACTCTATCATCATTGGGCTGGTCTTGCTAACCGGCGATTCTCTCACTCAAAACGGTAGATGTCGTCAACCCGCTCAATCAAGTCTGCTTGGCCTTGACTTCTCAGGTTCATACACCTTGCAAAAGAGAATTCAAATCACCAAAGCAAACCAATTAAAGTTGAAATCCTAATGGTCAAATTGAATGAAAATGGGCAACGGCGCCAAATTGATGTAGTACTTTTACTTCAATTAAATTATTAATCCTCAATCTTCATTAATCAACACACTAGGAATGCACAAAGATGCTTAATCTATTCTTAAACAGGAATTGGTTTTTTGTAATAATCTTAGCTAACTAACTGATTCAAAGATAGAAAACAAACCAAATCAAAACAATGCAAACTCAAAGAAACAGAACACAACTAGCAACAAACTGTAAATCAAGATTAAACAAGTGAACCCTGGGAAAGGTAATTGACTTGGGAGATAGCTAACCAATTCTAGATTTCTAAGAAACAAACAAGAACAATCCTATGGCTAAGAACACTAATGCAAATCAATTCATTTCCATGATAGAGATCCCTATGCTAATCAAGTGATAATCAACTTTTTCCAAAGGCAATCACAAGGCAAGCATGCATTAAGAACAAGTCTCAATACCACTAAGCACACTAATCATCAATTTCCATTGGCTAGGAATGCAAAGCTCTTGAATAGTTTGGTTCAGGAATTTCATCAAACACCTTCTGGGCATGAAATTCCTAAAGTCTAGAATAAACATGATCAAGGCTGATCTAGCATTATAAACACCAAACAAGATAGGAAACACATAAATAAAGCCCTAGACAGCAAAGATCAATCATCTATCTCCCTAATCTACCTAGCCCAAAGTTCTAAAGATCTACTCACTCATCATTATGATCACACAAAGGAAATGGTTTGATCTTTGTGAAATCATAATAAGAGATTATAGATTAAGAGATTTTAAAGAGAAATTGCTATTAAAAACTTAGAAGTACTCAATCATTCAACAAACCAAGAGTAGATAAGATTAAGAACCCTAAATGGCTGCTAAATAAGAGATAAACAAAAGATAAGCAAAAGATAAGAGATAAGTCTCCCCTTAATAGGGTTAGAGTATTTATAGCAAAATAAAAGGGAGCCGGGTCAACCCAGTTCAAACCAGGTCAAACTTGGATCAAAACTAGAACAAGTGTGGTGATGTTCTCACACGGCCATGCTTTGGCCGCTAATCTTGGCCGCTGGTGGTGGCGATCAAGTGCATCTCGTCTTCACTCGGCCAGTGTTTGGCCGCTGGTCTTGGTCGCTGCTACTGGCGATCTTCCCCTTGATGTACTCCATTGGCCAGCTCTTGACCGATTGGGATGGCCGCTGGTCTTCACTCGGCCACCGTTTGGCCGTTGGTCCTGGCCACTGGTGGTTCCGGTCATGTGCCTCTTCTACACTTCATTCTTCTATGCGTCTTTGCATCAAAACAAGCCCAAATGCTCCAAATGTGTTGAGATTACTCCAAGAACCTGAAAATAACACACTAGATGCAAATGCTCCTAAAACAACCTAGAATGACAAGATTATGCAACAAAACTATGAAAAAAAAAACAAGGCTTAAAACCTAACAAAAACACAAGATATCAATATCCACTAGATAATGCTTTGTGTCACTACGGCTTCTTTCTCTGTTCAAGTCAATGGAGACCTTGCGGGGCTCTTTCGTAGTTCTCGCGGGTTACGCCAAGGGTGTTCATTATCACCGTACTTGTTTGTCATATGCATGGATGTGCTTGCAAAAATGTTAGATAGAGCGGCTTCTGTCAGTAGATTTGGGTATCATCCTCGATGCAAGAACTTGGGTCTTACTCACCTTAGTTTTGCATATGATATTATGGTGCTTTTGATGGTAAGCTACCGTCCGTTGAGGGCATTGTTGAGGTTTTTGATGCGTTTGCCGCAATATCGGGGTTGAAAATTAGCATGGAGAAGTCCACATTATATCTTGCGGGTGTATCTCCTGCGGTAGCACAAGCACTTGAGAACCGGTTCCCATTTGCTGTGGGGAGTCTGCCAGTCCGCTATCTAGGTCTCCCTTTGGTCACTAAACGCCTCACTAGCACATATTTATCTCCTCTATTGAAACAGATTCGTCACCACATTGGTACTTGGACAGCACGGTTGCTATCCTTTGCTTGTCGATTTAATCTAATTTCCTCTGTTCTCTGGAGCATTTGTAACTTTTTGCTAGCAGCATTCTGGCTTCCCCGCGCTTGTCTTCAGGAAATTGATTCACTATGCTCAGCTTTTCTCTGGTCCGGGACGAAAATGAATACAAATAAAGCAAAGATCTCCTAGGATGTAGTGTGTAAACCAAAAGCCGAGGGTGACCTGGGATTACGATCCCTCCATGAAGCTAATAAGGTAAGTTGTTTAAAGCTTGTGTGGCGGGTAATCTCGCATGGAAACTCTCTTTGGGTTCAATGGGTTACTGCAAACTTGTTGAAAGGATAGTCCTTTTGGTCCATTAAAAGCAGTTCTACTCTTGGTTCATGGAACTGGAAAAAACTTCTCAAATGCAGAGATCTAGCAGAAGAGTTCAGTAAGGTTTCAGTGGTCAATGGTGAGAAAACCTCCTTTTGGTTTGATAATTGGAGTGGTATGAAACCGCTTATTGATGTTGTTGGTGATCGTGGGATCATTGATCTTGAGATTAGTCACCAAAGTTCCTTGGCTGCGGCTTGGACCACTTATCGTCGTCGTAGACATAGAGTGAATGTACTGAATAATATCGAGGAAGCTCTGCACGTCCAACGACTAGCCTATCAAAATAAGTGGGACACAAGGGTGGCATGGCACAAGGGTGTTTGGTTTACTCATGCATCGCCTAAATTCTCTTTCTGTGTATGGTTAGCAGTGCATGACCGGTTATCCACAGGCGCTCGTATGATCCAATGGAATGGTTCTGCTGCAGGTGCGTGTGTTTTCTGCCAATCAACTTTGGAGACACGGGAACATCTTTTTTTCTCTTGTCCTTTTGCAGCTGAAATCTGGGCAGGGCTTGCACGGGGTCTTATAAAATCGCGGTTCTCAACTGATTGGGTGTCTCTGCTTGACTACATCTCTGGCCACGAGCGATCTAGAGTTGAGGGGTTTCTCATCTGATATGTTTTTCAGGCAGTTGTATATACTCTTTGGAGGGAGCGAAATGGTAGGAGGCATGGCAACACACCCAATACCTCATCACAGATTGTTACATGGTTGGATAAGCAAGTGAAGGAACAACTCACGGCAATTGGTTTACAAGGCGATAGACGATATGATGAAGCATATCAAATGTGGCTGACGGCTCGACTATGATAACTCTTTCTATCCATTGTTAAGTAATTTAAAAGAACATTGCATAAGTTGTAAAACACTTATATTTTTTTTTTTGAATATAATTTAACATTTATTCAAAAAAAAAATTATAAAATTATTTGATATGTATCGTGTACATCAACGTTACATTTGAGAGTTGTATATATGGTGAAAACTAAAACAAACAACATGTGATTGATATATATTAGTGGGTGACCCGCACGTACGTGCAAGATTTTTTGTTTTTTTTTTTGTTTTTTTTTTTAATGTTATATTTTGCAATATATTTTGAAATTAAAATATTATCATTCAATAAAATACTCTGATCGAAAGTATTAATGGACCACAAAAATTGAGTAGAAAATGTTATCGTTGATGGGTTTTATGGTGTCCAGGCCCATTGACATTGTTTTTGCTTCCCCAAAATAATTTAGGCTGGCCAAAAAAAAAGACAAAAACAAATGAAAAACGTGAAAAGAAAAAAAAAGAGTTGTCTCCAAAGCAAAAGTCGAGTCGACAATATAGATCAGATTCAGTCGATAATTGATCGGACAATTCCTATTCTCGAATTGGGAAACCTAGAGTAAGATCCATCATCAATCTCCTATTCTCGAATTGGGAAACCTAGAGTAAGATCCATCATCAATCTGTCTTTTTGTAGTTTCCAATGTCGTCTTCAGTTGATAAGTGAGGTAACATTGAAAACTGTTTAGATTCCGATATGTTCTTTCTATTTCTGATTATAGCTCACAAACTGTTAAGATTCCAGCGTCTTATTTCACAAATTGTTAAGAGGTAATCCTATTTAAGACCTTTCCTCCAATACAAAACACGTCATTTTAACCTTTCATTCTAAAGGACGTCGTTTTAAGGTTTCGAACCCACGAACCCAATGACCTTGACACATCATCGCTTACGTGTCAAATTGATCAAAACATTTAACGGTTGAATAAAGTTGTTTGATTCAACGTAGGAATATGGGTAACGATTAGAAGTCTAGGTAGTAAATTTGAATTAAGTGAGAGTTTAGGTTGAAAAACACACGGTACTGTTGTTTGGGTAAGAATTTACACTTTTGAAATAGTTCTGGTTGAAATTTACCATTTTCCCCCTATTCTGCATATTTTAGTTCGATGTCTGAATTGTTATTTTGATTTTCGTTTGTTTTCATACCTTATGGGTTTTCAATCCCCTTTGTAAATATAAAAAGATATGAATTTGGATTTTTGATTTGAGAGATAGATGATTACTCAAATTGTTTTTTGGGCATCGAATTTAACTCCGGTTTGGTTACTATGTTTACATCAATTTTCATCTCCCATCACCATTTGGTATTTGATTTTGGATTCTGATTTTTTTTATTCATCTGAATTTGCAGATACTAACCAAGGAACTATATATAACTACATTCGATTATGTGGGTAAGAAATATAGATCTATTTAACTTTTTGATTAGATTTTAACTTTTTAGAATTTAGGACAACGATAAAATAATTCAGAACCCAGAAAAGAAAATTATAAGATTTCAACTAAAAATCATAGGATTAAGAAAAAAGGCATCTCTTTTAATTGAATCTTAAATGTTCTTTTTCTTTAAGGTGAGTTCTTCACGAAACTGGATGGATTGATATGAACAATAAGGTTAGTTCTCAACAAAGCCATATTTTAATACAATGAGACTATTCTCATATTTCACTTAAATTGTTTAAGTAATAAGTCTTGAACTTAATGAACACTAACGAAAGAAAGTTTATACAGATTGATAATTTTCTAACATAACTAAGAAAATACAAAAAATTAAAGAATGGAAACTAAGATAGGATTTTAGATTTTCTTTTTAAAGAAGTACCATATCATTCGTCTAATAGACTTCTAAACATGCTTCCTTGTATGTCTTGTAGACAAATCTTTGTAAGTCCTTAAATCTTCACCCCATGTTGAACCTTTCGGAAAAGGAATAGGAGTCTCAAATGTGATTCTTGTTCTTCGCCTTCTTTGATTGTTGTGTTGTCCTCTTTGAGTGGATTCAAATCTGTTTTCGTTTTGTTATAAAGGTTAGTAATAAGTTGTTGTAACTTTTATTCTAAATGAAATGCAGATTAATACGTATTCAGCAATGAAATAGTTAGATACATTGAAACAGTCCAATAAACAGGAAATACATTAGAAAAATTCAGTTGATGTTTGATTTAATATTATCATGGTTTTAAAAACAACTTTACCTCAATCATCTCAACGACTCCTTTTGATTTGCTTTGTGGGGATCTGGAGATAGAAATCCTGCTTCTGTTTGCTTTCAAGTATTGATGAGTTATTAGATACCTAAAAATTCGGCATGCAAATTAGATATTTCCTAAGATACAATGGGCATTAACTAGCATTATTTGGATGTAAATAAGTACGTTATGGATTAAAAACCGGCCCGAAATATTCAGCAATTTTAAGGAGGATCTGGATAATTGAATCGGTTATAATTTTAGTTAAAAAACTCGGCCCAAAGTTGGCAGAAAGTGATGACACCCTATTCTACTCCAAAAATGTATTCCAAGCTCTATATGTGGATATACTTGTTTGGTTACAAATACCCTAAGACAATTTTTAATATATATCCGTTTATAAAAATTCAAATCACATCATATGCTGAAAAAAATCTAAAATTTTATTAACTTTATGTATTAAATAGTAATTAAAATAATTAAATATAAGATTAAATAAAAATGAAAGGAGAATTATATTTTAATATAACATATTGATTTAAATTAGATAGATTTTAGGAAATAATTATTATCAAATAAGGAAATGATTGTGTTTGGTTGTAAGAATTATAGAGAATTTAGTTTGGCCTTGTTTGGATACAAAGATAAGAGAGGATGACACAAAAATATACTCCAAAAGTGTGAAGATAGAAGCTCTGTATGTGGATATACTTGTTTGGTTACAAATATCCTTAGACAATTAATATATATCCGTTTATAAAAATTCAAATCACATCATATGCTGAAAAAAATCTAATTTTTTTTTAACTTTATGTATTAAATAGTAATTAAAATAATTAAATATAATATTAAATAAAAATGAAAGGAGAATTATAATTTAATCTAACATATTGATTTAAATTAGATAGATAGTTTTTAGGAAATTAATATTATCAAATAAGGAAATGATTGTGTTTGGTTGTAAGGATTGTAGAGAATTTAGTTGGGACTTGTTTGGATACAAAGATAAGAGAGGATGACACAAAAATGTACTCCAAAAATGTTAAGATAGATATATATATATATATATAATGATATATTGTTTTGTTGCAATAATTTTCTATTAGATTCGGACCCGCACATACGTGCGGGGTTATGTTTATAAAAAAAATTAATTTTGTATATACACTATAATCAAACTTATACTAATTGAGATTTTAGTGTGATATTTGGTTTGGTTTATTAATGTTTAAAAATTTAAAATAATAATGATTTCACCAGTATCTTTAAATTTGGAACAACATAGCGGTTGGAGTGGTAACAAACTAAATCAAATAAATGATTGGTTAGATTCTATTAAATTTGTGACTATCAAATTGGATATATAACCGTTAACAGCGATGAAAACCCGTTTGAAACATATACAAATATTTAGGGATGGCCTTAACTCTCTTTTCATTACCCGTTTGAAACATATACAAATATTTAGGGATGGCCTTAACTCTCTTTTCATTTTGTCATGTTCCATTATGTCCTACACTCGTTCTCAAATTTTCGTCGCATAACAGAAAACATTCCCAATATGGGACATTCCTGATATGGGACAAATTTTCGATTGAAAACAGGAGGGGACAGGACGAATACATAAATTCTCGAATTCCCGTATGAAATAAAAATAAATATAATTCATAGTATATCTATATATCATATGTTTTAATAAAAATATTACAAAATTAATTGAATTCTTTATTCTTACTATTTTATATATGTTTCACCTATATTAGATTATGTTTTTTTTAATATTTTAACTGTTACATAACATATTTTATGTATTTTTTATTTTTATTTTATTTTGAACTTATTCTAGTTCGCTTGAAAATAGTAAAAATTATTTATTTAGTATGTGTTAACATATTTATATAGTATAACGTCATTAACACAAAATTTTGTCATTTTAATTTATGAATATTTGGGTGTTTCAGTGTTAATCAGTACTTTAAGATTTGGATTAGAAATTTTTATAAGGTAACAATGACTTAAAAGACTATAAAAATTTCAAGGTGCTCATGTTATAAAATTTTACTGTGATGTGTGTTTTTTGTTTTCTTTACAATATGCATCCCAAGTTATAGTGTCATTTTAATAAAGACTGTTAACATCATATATTTAGAAAAATAAGAAAATAATATAATTTAACACATACAGCTGAATACAATATAGTCATGGAAGATTAATTGTACTTATATAGTTATTTATATGTACCCCTTGCTGGTTTCAAAAGTTAATTAATGTTAATGCAAAGCTCAACTACATACTCTAATAAGAATTTCCTACAGAGGTTTCTTAAATAAATCTATAGAAAAACTGAAGAAAGCAAACACTAATAGAGTGTTTTGTGACTAACCGGGTTCATATAAAAAATGTGGACTTTTGTTAAGTAATTAAATGTAATTTTCTTGTTTTGCAGATGCTATGTCAATTGGATAAACACTCGTTCATACCACAATCCTCCCTTATATACAATCTCTAGGTAGAAAAATGTATGCTTTCGAAAAATATCTTGATTTGTATATGCTTATATACACAACAGAAAATTATAAATTTAACAAATCATAAGAATCATATATAACTCATAACCTGGACATAGAATCATAAATTATAAACTTAATACATACACACTTTTTTTTTTTGCAGAAATAAAGAGATACAAACAAAAATACTGCTAGAGTGGTGTATATGATATGTGAATGTTAGGTCGATTACTCTATTTATAAGCTCGAAAGAGTAAACATTTTTACCTTTACGTTTAAAACTACAAAATCTATATAAAATCTTTTGAAAACTTATTTAGTTTTCAGTTAATGCATATACAATATGTTTGAATCTATATGGATAATTAGATTTGGATTTTGAATTAATTTTCTAGATTTTCCTATTAAACCAATGAGAGTAAATATATAAGGTTAGTTTTAGAAATAATCCCTAAATTTTAGAAATTTGGTAAATAATTACTATTTTTATTTCAAGATTTCTTAAAATAAATCATCTATTTAAATTTAAGTTAAGTTATTTTCAAAAATACTATTCGAAATTAATTAGATTCATTTGTTATGAAAATCTTATTAAATAATAAGTTACATTTTGGTATGTTATTAATTGTGGAAATCTCTTATTATTTTATAAAATTCGAATAACTATATAAATTCAAGAAATTATTAATAGAAATAATTTCGTTTTTATTATAATATTTTAAATTTCATTTTGTAATCTTGTTGGCTTTAATTTTTTTTATAGTGACGGTATGTTCTAATTAAATTTAAGGAGAAAATCAGTAGTTTATTATTTAATTTAGAAAATATTTGGAAAACTTAATATTTATGATTTATATCCATATCCATATAAACTCATAAATTCATCAGAACATTCATAAATTCATACATAACAATCATAAGTTCATAGTAAATCCAATAATTCTATACACAAGCACAAAAAATTGAAACTTTCGAAATACCCAAAAAATTAAGTAAATGAAAATAACTAAATTTACTTCAAAATTATTCAAAAGCTCGCGAAGTAGAGAGATTCAACTTCAGATCAGAAGTAACCAAGGACGAGATCTGATTCAAACTTAGAATCGACGAAACCGCGAGAGAGAGAAAGAGGGAAGAGAGAGAAGCGACGAAATGAAGAAAAAAAATTTCCTCCAAATTTAGAAACCCTAATTTTTAAGGATTATTTGTCAGCCTATTTTTCAGTTCGTAGAGAGCCAGAGCGCAAAACGTTGGCCAGATAACAAGTTCATCACAAGGGAATACAAAGTCCATGTCCCTTGTTGTGGTGAATTTAGTATCAACTTGTTGAGATTGGTTTGGAGGACTTCATATGTTGTTGTCACTGTGGTTGTAGCCATGATCTTCCCTTTCTTCAACGATTTCTTGGGTCTTATTGGAGCAGCTTCCTTCTGGCCTTTAACAGTTTACTTTCCCATTGAGATGCTCATTGCTCAGAAGAAGAAAAATAAGTTCTCTTTCAGTTGGACTTGGCTAAAAATCTTGAGCTGGGCTTGTTTCATCGTCTCCCGCGTTGCTGCAGCCGGATGTGTGCAAGGACTCATAACAAGTCTCAAGGATTTCAAGCCTTTCCAAGCTCCCTAATGAAATCTGTGTTCACACCAAAACGTCTCAAAGAACAAAACTTCCATGCACTCTCTTCTCATTAATAAAAGTGTCTATTTCTTTGTATTTTATTGGTGTTTTATCACATAGCAAAATGTTGTACTTGTACTTGCTTGTTTGAAAAAAATTCTATCAGCAATTAGCCCCAATTTCCTTTTTCTTGGTCCTTACCAAAAGGAAAAAGGAAAGCATATAACAAGCTAAAACACAACACAAATTAAGGAATAACCAATCTCAATATAATAGCTTACATGCTTAAAGGATTGGATCTTATCTACCAAGGTTAAAAAACAACAATTTTTAAATAAGAACTAGAAAAATATAAAACACGCTTGTAGTGGGTTCCATATTTGTTAAAATGTTAACCACCAGTCACCAGCGATGTGATCATTATAGTCACGTAGGGCTATTTGTGACCATATCAATTATAGCCTTGTGTCTACGTACTGAAACTCTCAACTCTGTCAATCTGTCATCATGATCATTTCGTTAAACTTTGTGAATGTCTGTGTGCTAGATTTTACCGAACTAAAGATGAATTTATTTTCTTATGATTCTTATCCTTCGGCAATAAGTTAGACAAAAATATTAGTGTTAAATTATGTAGTGCAATATTTATTTTAACGTTCATATTACTGTCTCCTAATGTGACTACATTCAATAACATCAGCACTAAACGTTAAACTTGTTCATAAATATGTATTGAAAATTGATTTTTTGGTCGCTAGAAGGGATCAATGTGGGGAATGGCCCCAATCGAAGCGCTTGGATCCCATTTGGACCATCATTAAACAATTGGGACAAGATAGCCTCGTCTACTGGGACTTCCCATTCACCTACGAGTTGTTGCTGCTTGTGGCCCTCAAGAATGGAAGCTCCATATGCCAAGAACAAATCTGCTTCTTCACCTACAAATCTGCCTACCAACAATTCATTACTAGTATATATACTTGGAGTTGGACTGTTGATGGTGAAGAAAACTTCTTCTCCTCCAGCTTAACATGGAACTGTTTGGGCAAAAATAATCGATTCGTTTAGAGACTACCGAAACAAGAAATAGATGTTGAATAGTCGTTTTTATTGATCAAAGTATCTGCCTACCAACAAAGTATCAAATATAAGAGTTTAAGGCACAACGAGTCAATTTAGGAACCCTAGCTGTGTTTTTGGTCTCTTGTTTTGCTCTCCCCCTTTTTCTTGTATCATGTCAAAATCGCTCCCTATTTATAGGGGAGTCTCTTTACCCTAATCCTCATGGGATTTGGGTTTGAGTAACCGTCTCTTCATGAGATAAGGTCGTTCTGAATATTATCTCCATGAGATTGAGTCAAATATCTTCTTGATAATGTCGTAGCAAATCAGAGTCGGTCACAAAGTCCAATTACAGCCCGTATTGGGTCGTTGTTTGTCGTTACAGCCCGTATTGGCTTGTTAATTGTTGTGTCGGCCCGTATCGGCTTGATGTTTCCTATTACGGCCCGTATTGGCTCAGTGTTTACTGTTACAGCCCATATTGGCTCAATGTTTACCGTTATTGCCCGTATTGACTCAATGTTTACCGTTATGGCCGGTATTGAGTCAATTCTTACCGTTACGGCCGGTATTGAGTCAATATTCTTGAGAATGCATAATCTTCTTTCATTTATAGAATATATCATAATAGAATTTATCTATTATAATTTATATGATTAAAATTATGTCCAACAGGAACTAGGAAGTATTTTGGTCGCCGGGGTGTACAGATTGCAACTTATACTATTGTCTTTTCTCTATATATGATGAAAGCAAAGACCACCTGCTCTTTCGTTGTGATTACAACGTATTGATTTGGCCATCGGTGAAGAATAGTCCTCGAAGTAATTAAAAGATCCATGTGACCCCTTTGTTTTTGTTTTCTATTTTTGGCAAGAACACACATATAGATATGGTTGACATTGTGTAGAACCAAAATATCCATTTTCTAAGGATCTGTACTGTACATTCATATCATAATAATAAAATAAACGTTGAATTTGTCCTTCATTATTTGAATGCACCTAGCTAGGTTGGCTAAACGAATTTGAATATTATGGTCAGACCAATGAACACATAAGGGGAAATGGAGAAGTACAAAACATATATGAAAAATATAGTGTTTGGCAACTTGTTTGAAATTGAATAAAAAGAAAAATTAAGTTACTACAACAACTTATAATATGATTAATAAGAAACACCGGTA
>NC_025702.1:9435281-9524817 GCF_000633955.1 Camelina sativa | reverse complement strand
TGATTTGGCCATCGGTGAAGAATAGTCCTCGAAGTAATTAAAAGATCCATGTGACCCCTTTGTTTTTGTTTTCTATTTTTGGCAAGAACACACATATAGATATGGTTGACATTGTGTAGAACCAAAATATCCATTTTCTAAGGATCTGTACTGTACATTCATATCATAATAATAAAATAAACGTTGAATTTGTCCTTCATTATTTGAATGCACCTAGCTAGGTTGGCTAAACGAATTTGAATATTATGGTCAGACCAATGAACACATAAGGGGAAATGGAGAAGTACAAAACATATATGAAAAATATAGTGTTTGGCAACTTGTTTGAAATTGAATAAAAAGAAAAATTAAGTTACTACAACAACTTATAATATGATTAATAAGAAACACCGGTATGATTAAGAAATAGAATTACACGCGTAGAAACTATAAAGTCAAATGTCAACTTTCAAAGCTATAGTTCTCCACTGAGTGTTAAGTAAGTACACTCGTAAACCCTTAAAAATTAATTAAATCCTATCACAATCCTATAACTAATGTTCAATTGCACTATAAGGGCAAGTTCATAACGCACCAAAGAAAAGGTGGAAAAAGAGAGGTAACAGTTTACATAAGCCTTACATTGTCGTGATTCTTGGTAAGGGATGAAATGTTCTTTTTGTACACCAAGAGTTTGGTGAGGAAAAAGAAGATTGCGGATTTTGACTGGCTCATCGATGGTGTTGGTTTGATCATCTGTGACTCCACAAAGCATCATCTATGGGAGTGAAATAAAGTTTGGAAGGTGCAGAGGTTATGTCACAACGTAAAGTTGTACAAAACCCTTGTTAGTTAAATCATTACGCCGCAAATTTCTCATTTCTAAAATTTTCATTATGATAATGCGTGGAATAAAAAAACAAGAGTTAAGCAAGGTATTTCATTACTGCAGCATTTTCATTAAGCTATTAGAATTATTGTGAAAAAACAGAATAATTTCTCATAATTAAATACCTTGTGGAAAAAAATATAATGTAAAATGGGATAATTGTTAACAAACGAATCAAACTGTATAAAATTTTTGTAAAAAAATAATTTTTAGTATATTAATCATAATTTTGTTTTTGGAAATGTGTATTTTAGTCAAGTGTATAACGGTCCACCTTTGCGATTTTCTTTACTGGAGTTCGACTTTTCAAATTGCATTATCCCGTGTAATAAAAATTGACTATGCGTCGGACCTTATTGATCCAAAATATTAAAAAAATTATATTTTGTTTTCTACTAATTATATTTTGGCATATTTTGGGTTTTTTTTCTTAGTTTTCCCTCGTAACATTTACACAAGCACGAGACTTATAGCTCTACTAGTAAATAAATAGAGCAAGCTGTTTTGTTCGGTACGTTGTACATATTTTTTTTTTTTGGTTTAAGGTGAAGATAACGTTGTACATATTTGATATTTCCGGACACCTAATGTATATATAAGAAATATATATGTCACTTTATCAACAGTGTATTTATGCAAGCTTAATACAGCGATAAGTACTGATATAATGACGATGTTCTCCTCTTATAAAGTTAGTTAATATGTAGTAAAATACTAGGAGATGCTCTCTATTATATACAAAAAAAGTATTAAGTTATTGGGAAAACTTAACATTTCTTATATTGCGGCCGTCTATGCCTTTGTCCCACATGTTACAAATAAATCTTAAAGAAGAATTTTTCATCTATAAAAACAACATCCATTATCTTTACACATAACTCCAATAAGTGACTCTTTTCTTTCATTCAGCACACAAACAAAAAAGTGCGAAGTCTCGATTTTTTTCTTTCTCTGAATCTCTCTTTGTACGTCACTCTTCATCAATGGATGACAAAGCAAGAAGCTTAAAGATCAACAAGAACATGGAGGATTTTGCGAACGTGGAAGAAGAAATGGACCTAAGGAGAGGTCCATGGACCGTTGAGGAAGATTTAGAGCTCATCAATTACATCGTTAATCATGGTGAAGGTCGATGGAACTCTCTAGCTCATTGTGCCGGTATGATACACTAACATCTACGTAAACATATGCACACTTATATTAAGATAGGTATGACGCGCGGTTGTGCATGAATGTGCTCCTAGGGTGAGAAAATTATAATAACAAACCAAATATACACAAGTTGCATAACTTAATTAAACTTATACTTATCCTTTTTTCAATTCTTGTCATGTTTTCTATCTCCATGTGTGTTTGTTTATTGTGTTCGCCACACTCTCTTTTTTTTTTCTTCTAAATTTCGATAAATGGATTTTGCCTTCTATCCACAAACGAAAAGAACTCTTCTATATGGAGGATAAAACAAAAAAAATGTAAAGCTTTTATGTTTATTCCTCTCATTATTCGGACTCAATTATTACATCCCTTTGGATATGGATTCAATTATTTAACCCTCTACGTTTTGAATAGAAAGTACTATATGTCTATATTCGTGTTGAAATAAAATGAAGATAAGTAATTATAATATAATGGTAAACATCTATATGGGGAGAGCACTATCCCAATGGAAGAAAGTTTGCTGGAGACAAAGACCGCCTTTTAGAGAATTTGCCTCATAGCAACCGTTGCTAAGCAACGGTCCCTATTATTTCTGGAGTAATTTTGATAACTTACCAAATATCATGAGTTTCTTGCGTATGAAATCATCACACAGACCTCGGTGGCTGTACAGTATACGTGTACACGATGATGTCTAAATAATAATAATAATTTCCAATATGGAACAGGACTCAAAAGGACCGGCAAAAGCTGCAGACTTCGGTGGCTGAACTATCTCCGACCAGATGTCCGCCGTGGAAACATAACTCTTGAAGAACAACTCTTGATTCTTGAACTACACGCCCGTTGGGGCAATAGGTATATATTTTAATCATTTTTTTGGTTGTAGTATAAAATTTTAGACCAGACAATAATTAAGTAACGTTAGATTTACACAAGTCGTCAATGTACACTTTATTTTTCTACAATCACAAAGATGCCCAATTATTTGTATTTACATCTATACATTTTATTTTTGTGTTACCAACTTTATTTATTAATACATTTCGTTTTCTTATGATTTACAGATGGTCTAAGATTGCACAATATTTACCAGGGAGAACAGATAACGAGATCAAAAACTATTGGAGAACACGTGTTCAAAAGCATGCGAAACAGCTTAGGTGCGACGTGAACAGTCAACAGTTTAAAGACACCATGAAGTATCTTTGGATGCCTCGGCTCGTGGAACGGATCCAAGCCACCTCCACGAGGTCTGTTTCCACGTCATCTTGCGTCACCACCTCTTCAGATCACTTCGTGATCAACAACAACAATACCAACATGGAGCATTCCGGTTTGATGAGTAACCCTAATGGTCACATCTTCACGTCGGAATCGGATCTTTCCAACGTGGCAGTATCCCCTTCATCAGATTTGACGGAGTGTCATCCACAAATGTCAGCACAGAATTATTTGGATAATAAAAGTGGTTTATTAGGAGAGTTTACGAAGATGCAAGATGAGAGTTACCTTAATTGGTTCGAAAATAATATTAATGGGATGATACCTAATTACTGGGACAGTTTCTGGAACATTGGATATGATGAAGACCTCTGGCTCTTACAACAACAACAACAAGGTGTCCTCGACAATGGAAGCTTCTGAAAAGACAGAAGAAGCTACTAAAAAGTCATAAAAACAAAAAGTAAAAGGAGAAAAACAAAGCTTCTAATTAGGGTGTGAAAGGAATTTGTTATAAAATATTTGAAGATTTTTTTTTTCTTTTTCTTTTTGTAGTAAGTTCGATTGATGTTTTGGAATTGTAATACTATTTTTTGTGCTGATAATTTCCAAAACAATTCAGAGTCCAATTAATAACCAAATATTTTATTCTATTTTTATAGTTTTGGGAATCATATATAATTTTATTCGAAAGATGATATTTGACACTAAAATGTGAATTTTCTACTTGGAAGCATATAAACACACTACTTTTTATATTATATGATATTGCCAAAGCAACCATGTGTAATTGGTTCCACGTCCATGTTTCATACTACTTAATTAACCCAATATATATGTCATACAAGCCGACAAACAATTACACATTAAAATACATATGTAAATGACTTTGGCATGATAAAACGAAGAAAAAAAATGGATAATCCGATTCATGATGCTTATAGGAAACATGTCTATGGGACCTGTAAATGGGAAAAAGGGAACCAAAGTGTGTGAAAGGCTTTGGGTTTAAAAGTAGACAATCCAAAAAAAACTGTCATTTTTAATTATAATTGTATCTCCACTTAGAGTCGTCTTAATGGTTAATGTATGAGCTTTTAAGATGGCCATCATTAGTGAGATTGTTCTTGGAAGAGAATGTACTACTAATAATTATGGAATTTTAGTTATTAAAATATACTACTGTACATGCTTAGTGATGATTTTTTCACCATTAACGCGTGCGAAATCCTTAATATTTAATTAGACCCCATTATTGTACGGATGAGCCTACCATTATCTAGATCCTTCCTTAACACTGTAACACGTCATCCAACCGACTCGTATTCCTCTCCTCAATTTTTTTTTATATAAAAACAGTACTAGTACTCAATATGTATATATATAGTATTCCTAGTTATTTATCTACTGTATAAACATGTTAATTTCAATTCTCAATAATGTAATAACTCTGTAGTAAATAGTATAACAGAAAATGAATTAATTGGTTTTGTTATATATATATATATATATATATATATATGTACTATCAAAAAAAATTCGAGCTACAAAATATTACCGTCAATAACTATGAAAATATTAATGAGCATCGTCAAAAAAAAAAAATACTAAAGACAAAACCTAGAAGTCATAAGTTCAAAATGACATTTGGAATCAATAACCTACCCATAGATATATTGAAGAGTGATATTTGACTGATGGTTTTAAACCAATTTCTTATGTTTAAGATTTTTTTTTAGAATTGTAAATATTGATAACATCTAGAAGCATACATGTGTGTGGTCAGTGTGGAATCTAAATCTTGGTGTTATACTTTAGAGAAATTTTTTTCTAATTTATTGATGAGAATCTAATAGAGTTCTTTTTTTAATGACAAATATTCTGGTAGATAGAGTTCATATATATATTCAGTTACAACACCTTTATAAATATTTTAGTTATGAATAAATGAATAATACTATATTTTAACAAAGCACTTCTAGAATAAGTTTTTTTTTTTAAATAAAAAAAATTAAAATAGTGAGATGTTATGGTTCATTAAACTGAAAATTATACGACAGATAAGTAAAAAGGTAAGGCGACTTTTTCTGTTTTTATTACAAATTACAACTTACAACTATATATTAGTGGTTAAATATTTAATAACGTTTTATTTCGTATCAGACTAAATAATCAATAATTTTAGTTTTTAGTGGTTAAGAATCAACAAATTGTTCATTTTTAATATACCTAATACTTTATTTTTTACATCTATAGAAATGTACATAGATATCGTAAGGGCTTTTGAATCTTTACGATTGTAGGGACATCGCAAAGAAAGAAAAAAACAGTATGAGTTTCAACATATATATCACATAAGTTATATATTTTGTATACTTATATGCCTAAGCGGTTTTTAGTTGAAGTTTTAAAGATTTTTGAGCCAAAAAACCATACGTTTCTTCCACTAGTCAGGATTTAATTGCATGTATTCAACTTATTCAGGTTCCAAATTTTTTTACAAATGATAAATAGAGAAAAAAAAGACATGTTTCTTCCTTGGAACTATGTTAGTTGCTAATCGTTTTCGCCTTTGTTGTCGTATTTACTGTTCTTTCAAGTTTGGTTGTTGTTGTTGTGTTACGGTTTGGAAGACTAGGCGTGAAGCTTAGGCGAGAGTTTTGGGGTTGATTAGAGGCAGCGTTTGAGTCTAGTTGGTATTCTTTTTAATGTGTCATGCTCATGATTGGTGGTCGGAGGTGGCTTCTCTGGCTGCCTTTAGATGCTCTCGTGCCACCGGGTTTGTTTATAACCTCTCTAGTTGTTTCTTTTTGCGTTAGTACTCGGAGAAGCTGTAGGCACCCCTTTGTTTTGAGGTTTTAATTTGAAGGCTGCCCTCAAATAGGGTTCGCTCGTGGCAACAACGATGAGGACTCGAGTTTCTTTGAAGCTGAGGCAATTACGCAAATGTTTGAGCTTTGCAGTTCAGAATTGGTGTTTCTTCCTTGGAAATATGCTTCTTGCTGATCGTTTTTACTTTCTTACCGTATTTTATGTTCTTTCTAGTTTTCGATCTTTTTTTCTTAGTTGCCTCTGTAACTGCTGTCACAATTCAAAAATGGTATAAATTTTTACCTTTTACAAAAAAATAAATAAGACAACGTTAGTACGTAACTAGTAGATAAAAAACGATGCATATTCTTCTCAATCCACCTGATTATTACGTTAGAGACAGTTCAAGGTCAACGCACGCGTCAGGTAATCTACCACCAATTAATCCATATACATACAGTTACAAAACCATATATGAAAATGAAACTAGCATATGTACAATGTATTCTCAATACATTCATCACTACGTATATTTCCGGAAGGTCACCCATCCTGAAACTATTCCAGCATAAGACGCTTAATTCTGGAATTCTCTGAGGACTATTGGCCCAAAAAGATAAGTGCATTTTGGTGACATATATGACCAAATCAATTTTTTAAAACCTCTTCGCAAGTCTCTGAAACCGGGGTGTCACAATTTGGATTTGTGCATGATTTCAAATCCAGTCCCGGCCCATACATCCTTCGGTATGATCACTTTTTGTATGTCATGATTAAAGAATTCACATCATACATTCGTCTTGGCGGTAGGTTGGCATATAAAATTGTATCTCACTGAATCAGTTGTTTTATTATTGTTATTGTCTCATAATCCACATAATATATAACAAAACAAGCCAAACACTACAAGAAAACATGCTTATTGCAACAACAAGCTCTGTCGCTCATCCATCAAAAAACAGTAATAGTGACGGATTTGCGAGGAAAGCATAGCACTTCCCTCGCAACACTTACGACGAATATATTGTCGTTGCAAAATACACGCAAATTACGATGTACAATAGTCCTTGCAACTTCTTGCAAAACGTGTCGAAATAAATCCCTTGCAGATTTGTAAGACTTTTGCAACATTTTTTCCATTGCAAAATATTAATAATATCATAAACCCAGTAATATGTTTCCTCTCAGATTAGTAGCAATTTTCATTCATTGCAAATCCGTAGCATTAATTTGCTACGGATTTTGGCTTTTTCATTTTGATATTTATATTTTTGATATTGATATTTATATTTTATATTTTAAGAAATTTTTTTTATAGAAAATATAATCAAAATAGGAAATAAAATTCAAGCATACATATAAATAGAAACAATTGTTTGATTAGCAACAAAAAATCTTAAAAACCATATTCAAAAACAAATTAAAACTTTATATCAAATTGTCTTAAAAAGATTGTGATAAAGAGGGAACTACGGTTCCGGTTCCTATGTTTGTGCTAGTGCCAATGTCGTCTCCTGTCTAAGGTAAGGTTGGATTGGAGCCTCTTGTCTATGTTATGGTTGGATTGCAGCCATGTTCAGTCCTCGTCGGGGTTCTGCTTCCAAACTTAGCAGAAAACTCAGGAATCTTCCCGGAAAGATAGTCAAGGTATGCATCATAGCTATGTATTTTTCTGCATTGTCTTGTAGTTGAGTGGCTTGAGTTGCCAGAGTAGTGACTTGAGTTGCGAGAGTAGCTACAGCGACAGTAGTTACAGCGACAGCAAGCAAGGAAGATGTAGTGCTCTGGAAGGAAAAGGGCGACTATTCAAAGATATATTCATCACCCAAGACACATGGGAAGCCATACAATCGCACAAACCGAAAAACAATTGGAGTAGGGGGTTTGGTTTAAGCACGCCACACCAAAATATGCTTTCATAGTTTGGCTCGTCATCAACAATCGCTTATCCACATGAGATAGAATGCAGAGTTGGAATGTGGGTGTCAATCCAACCTGCATACTATGCAACCATTGTTTGGAGACTAGAAACCACCTGTTCTTTACTTGATGTTATTCTCGGGAGGTTTGGTCTGGTCTCACGTCCAAACTGCTCCTCAGGTGTTACACAACATCTTGGACTCACATTATTATGTTGCTGAAGGATACCTATTTGAGCTATCACCGACTCTTTCTACTACAGTACCATTTTCAGCTTACCATTCATTCGTTGCGGATGGAAAGAAACACAAGACGTAATGGAGACAAAGTCCTTCTCTCAGCTCAGCTAGTCTGACGACTAGATCAGCAAATTCGGAACTGGTTACTTTCAATCCAAGAACAGGGAGATGGGAAGTTTCGAGATTGCCCGGTGACATGACTTGCCTCACGATACCCTCCTAGCTAAGACACAAGTTTTTCCTATTTGATATATCTTTTATTTCATTTTAAACAAACGCTGCAGTGATGTAACACAGTTTTTCTGAATAAATTTTATATTTTATTCAAAAAACAAAAATGATAAATAAAGGGCTTATAAACTATGAAGTCTTAAAAATATGGCAAACGATTGAGTAGCGACTCTTTTTCTTTGACTTCCCTCATGTTTCCTTTTTATGTCCAACCATTTCTTATCACATATCATTAGATCCAAAATTAACTTCCTTAGTGAACTATATAGAGAGAATCAACGAACTAGTATGGCCGTTTACTAGGAATAAATAAGTTAGGCCTAACAGTTTGATTACTTAACATTTGTTATATATATATATACAAACTGTTTTGAATCATATATGTAAAACAGAAAATGAGATTGATTACTTAACATTTGTTATTAGAAGTTATGTTTTTCTCTCACTTTTTCAAATGTGAGGTTATTGGCATGTTCCTTCAAAATGATGAACTTAATCTAAGACGAAGTCTCATTTCGGATCAGTATGTTTTCCAACTAAAAACAATTAATTGATGGAATGATGCATATCATTTATTTAAGTATTTATGTTTTGTTCATACTTGATGTGGATGTTCTCTACTTGTCTTATAGAAAACCTTAATGTTGATTCTACTCATCCATAAGTCTCTGATGTTTGAGTTTGAGCTAAAATGTCTTTATTTTATCTGTCACCGTTTTGGATTCGTGAATATCTTTCTTTACTTTACCACAAAAGCACCTTAGTATTGTGGATACACATGATTACAGGGAATATGGACGGGAATGCTAACCGGAACAGTTCTTCAGACATGTGTACTGCTTTTGATGGGAAGGCGAAATAGATAGAGGAGAAGAGACTGAAGATATCGAAGTTTGTCTCAATCCTTATAAGTTATAATGTTAGCTTTTTTGGATAAAACTTGGCAGCAGTACAAAACTTAGTATGATATGTAAGACTTGTTTAATTTATGTTATGTATGTTGATGATATTTATGAAATATTTTTTTTATATCAATCCACTTAAATAAGTCTGCAAAACTGGGGTCAAATATATAAATTATAGAAATCAAATTAAAAATTAAATCTATCCATATTGCAAAATAAAAATGCTATGACATAATATAAAATGGCAGGAAATATGTGTTACGGAAAACTATATTATATCATTTGATTAGTGCTATAAAAGACCGACATATAATAGCACATGTCAAAAACGCTATAATAGAAGTGACACCTAAAATAGCTGCTGAGAACATAGCGTTTATGAAAACGCTATTAAACACATACGATAGCGCTTAACTTGTGCTATGAATGTTGCTTTTCTTGTAGTGTTGATGTGGATGTTCTCTACTTGGTATGATGTTCTTGTTATTATGTCCAATCTGACTTTATGTGTGGCTTCTGCTTATCTTTTTATCTCAATTAAAAATGATGATTAAATGACAAAACTGAACATATAAAGACGACCATAAATTAACCAATTGATGCAATGGAACTTTTAATTGAGATAAAATTATGTTCTTTTGTCTTCAACTTATACAATACTTCATATTCAATGAATTTAAATCTACTAAAATTTCAATCCATTTCTTTTTTTGGAAATGTTTTTAGATAGGAAAGTTTAGATAAGAAAAAAAAAACAAAGCTGTTTAGATGAAATTAAAATTTGGCTTTTTATCGCCATAAAATTTTATACAGTGATCATGATGTTTAGATTCTAAGGGATCTTTCTTAAATCAATCTTTTAATATTTACTTGCATCTTATATTTTTCCTAATAGTTGTCTTCAAAAATTCACTGCGTCCAAAATTTTTGTGTTGTTTTTTTATTGTACTTAAATGAGATTAGATTGGGTGATTAAAGGAATCATGCACACATCCTAAGCAATAAAATGACTGTGAGGAGTCTTCATGATCATCAACAAATTATTTTGATTGGATATCACTCGAATTTAATATTTTCATCTCTACATATAACATTGTTTCAATTTCTTTAGGTTTTCAAATCTAAAAGCACATCAATGATAAACTGAAAACCTATTGATTATAAATTAATAAATAAGTATGCCGCATTGTTTCCATTTCTCATTTTATCCAACTTCTCAGAGCTAGCTAGAGGTCCCTACGCTTTTGAGAATTTAAAAAAATATAGCATAAGAGGCTAAAATGTAAAATGATTTGTAGAACTATATTCATAAAGATTTTATTTTCATCAAAATTCTAAGGGGTATTTTACAAGGGAAAATCTTAAAATCACTGAGTATGGATCCTCCAAGATGCATGCTAAGATCCGTTACTTTATACGAATCATCTCTCTTTTACTTAGGGGCTGTTATTGGAGAAATGATTTTTAAATCAATATGGAATTGTAAATTTTAGAAATCAAAACACATGGATTTTGAAATAACATGTTTTATCCTTGGATTTGAACCCTTTTATTTTACACTTTCAAATCCATTCAAATCAATTTAAAACATATTATGGATTTTGGAATCTAAAAACAAATCATTAAATGAATAACATGAGATTTTAACAAGTATTTGTAAATCATAAAACCAATAACAATTAATTTTGATAAGTATTTTAAAATCAATGATTGAATAACACATGATTTTTGTTTGGATTTCCAAATCCATTAAATCCATTAGTTTTCTAGATTGTTTCGTAGATGAGACGAAATCGAGAATTCTAATTAAATGCATTTTGCTTTTGCTATACAAAATATTGACCTGTGGGATTTTCCTAGTTTTAATCTAATGTATGTGTATATATATTTATTGACTTGTCATTTGGGATTCATTAATATATATTTGTTTCAAAGGTTTATGTATTTCACCGATGTATTATTATACTCTAAATAATTGATGTACTTTGGTTGACCAAAATAAATAAATTGGTACTTAGGTTTGATATAGTTTGTTTGGTTTTAGTATACTTATCAGGGATAAAAAACACAACTCATCTTCGTTAGATAATTCTTTCATAGATAAACTAGTTAGAAAATTAGGAATAACAACAAAAATCTATGCAAAATATATAGTATACTGCTTTAAATATCGCTTTTACGGAGTCATCAATCACACTCATAAACTAAAATGAAGAAATTTGAAATATCAGCTCAGATATTTTAGACAAAACAACTAATTACTATATTTAAGGTTGTTTAGTGAACATCCTAAGAAAATTGTGGTTTGGTTTGAAACCAAGCTAAACCAAACTGTTAATGTTGAGGAAAAACTTAGCCCAACGGTTTGAGAGAAGTATCAAGATTAGTGATTCACAAACGGTAGTTAGTGAATTTGTCAATATAGGGTAAATCTTCATAACTAAGACTTTGGAAAAGAAAATGCTATACACAAATAGAAAAAAAAATTGACGATAAAAAAGACCATGGGGGATCCATAGTTTAATCACAATTTATTGATTAAGATGAGTCGTGTTCCTAAGGAGGATGCGATAAGGTTTGTTAGAGATGTGGGTGTTAACGTCGTGTCTGCCGCATTGGTAGGAGCAGGAGCCAAGGCTGCAGGTAACTTTGTTTTATTTTACCTACTTGAAACACATAGATTTATATTCATTATACTCAAACTAATTAATTTTTTTTTCATTGTTTTGAATGTTTTTGAAGGAGTGATCCCCAGCGGCACAAGTAATGAAGAAATTGAAGAAATAAAAAAAGAGGAAAAAGAGGTTGATTTGTATATATATATATATTTATTGACTTGTCATCTCGGATTCATTATATATTTATGCCGTTTATTACAGTCCCCAACTTCTTTTTTAAACTAAAATATAAAGAAAGACAAATTAAGGTTTAAAACTCATATCTTATTAAATAAATCTTAGTTTTCAAAGTTAGTAATTCATATAATCACGACACGTGTCAAGTATATCGATAATATTTTGATATGAGAAAATAAATTTTATTTAATAATTACAATAAAAATAAAAAATCCTAAATATAAAAGGATTACAATTAATATTTTTGAAAAGTATGTAAAACTAAAAGTGATCTATTACATCACTATTCTAATAGGAAAGTTATCTCTTAAATTACTAATTTTAATAGAAAAATATGTGCAATTAATAAGGAAAATTTTGTAATTTAATTGCAATTAATAAGAAAAATATTTACAACTAAATTTCAATTATTGTTTATTATAATCATATAGTAAAAAAAATTATACAGAAAAGGGATTAAAGTATATAAAAAAATAATGTATTAGAATTAGTGATTAACATAATATAAGAAATGAAGAAATTAATGTAATTTTCTTAAGTTTTTTAATCTGTGAATGATATGATAACTTATATATTATTATGTTATTATATAAACTTTAGTTTTCAAAGTTAGTAACTTCGCGACACATGTCAATTTTAAAATTAATGATTTGTCATGTGTTATACAAAAACTTTGTTTTACATATTGTAAATTATAAGAAATTAAAAATTTAAACAATTTAATAAATATAAAAGATAGTTCATATATTTATATAAAAATAATGATAATTCTAATTTTAAATTACTAATTCTATAGAAAAAAGAATTAAGAAAATTATACAATTAATTACTATAATATCATAACTAAATATATATACTTTAAGATATTAATCCTAAAAGAAAAAAGGATTGTAGATAATCACCTATACATAAAAAAAATATTTTTTTCATGATAACGTCTTTGAATTTTTGATAAATTTATGATAATGTTGGTATATATAGTTTTATTTAAAATTAGTTGGACAAGTAGTAAAACTATTACGCATGAGATTACAAAGTATGAAACAAATATATTTAAGATATTGTTACTTTTTCAAATATACGATAAAATTATTTTTCAGTTTTTTTTTTGGAATTATGTTTTATTAACTTTAATTTTTCAAAAATATTAAGTAAGATATAAATTTGATATAATGCATATTTTTTAAAATAAAAATTATAAATGTAACTCATTAGGATTGAGTGCATCTGTGCATAGAATTAAAATCTAATTTTATTCTCATGTAAATAAACAAAGAAATTATATTGCAAAATGGTGTGTGAACTCTAAATTCGGTTTAAAAAATCAAATAAAATAAAATTAATATTTTGAATACAACATAAATTTTCCGTATTTTTCTTATATTTGCATTAATACGCGGACCTAATCTAGTTCTTTTATAAAACTCAAATACTGTACATACGTACACGGTACATGCGAATGAACAAAGCATGTTCCATATCGTATTAATCATCGAACCCCAAAATTTTATCGAGTAATCATTTTTTTGGTATAAACATTTTTTTTATTACTAATATTGAAATCAAGATTTGAAGGTTTGAGAGAAGAGTCGGTGATGGTTGAATGGCTGATTAGTAGTTGCAGTAAGTGTGATTTGTAGTTGCAGTAAGTGAATTTGTCTTGTAAAAGAAAACTAGACTAAAGTAGGTTTGAGAAATGTTTTTTTGGGACATAGTAGTTTTTTTAATTTTCTGATTAAAAGAAAACAAAAAAAATAAAATAAATATTTTTTTTTTGTTAAAGGTATAAAATAAATATTATAAGGAGGAAAATAAATGTTATAAGGAGAAGATTTGAGAAATGTTTTTTGGTCCAAAAAGAGAATTAAATCCCAAAAAACTTTGCATATAAAAAAAATATAATGGGAGTCACAATTCAATATACAATAAAAAAAAAAGCAAACAAACATTTGTCGTATGCCTCACAAAGACGAAGTGCTAAGGTTCGCAAAAGACGTGGGAAAGAGCGTGATTTTATCTGTAGTGATAGGAGCAATGGTTGCAGGTGAATCATTTTTGACTTCATTTTATTTTAATTGAAACCCTGATTCAAAAAATCGAAAAAAAAAAATACAATTTCTGATTTTGATTTGATTATCTACTCAAATATTATGTTAAGAGTATAAAAGAAGAAGAAATGGGTAGAAACTGAGCTAAAAAAAGTTGGCGGCCATAGATTTAGGGTTTTACGGTAGCTGGATTGTGGGAAAAGAAGATGACCGTTTGAATTATCGTTTTGCCTTTGTTAATATTTTTTTTTTTTTTTAAGGAATGATCCCTGGCACAAATAATGAAGAAAGAAAAAAGAACGAGGAAAAAAAGGAAGAGATTAAAAAGACGGAAGGACAAAATGTCGAGGAGGAGCATGATGATGATGATGATGATGATGTTGGCGTAAGATTAACATAGATTTATAAGAATAAGAAGAAGAGTTTGGTTATGTCTTTGAAATATTAACTATAAAATAAATTATATTGACGGAGGAAATAATAAAGACTTTGTGTTCTCTGTTCTCACGTCTCTCTCTGTCTCTCTCGTATTCATCGTCTTCAATTTAGTTCTCTGATTAAATTGTTTATTCCTCCCCCCCTTTTCATCGTCTTTCTGTTCTGTTCTCTCCGATCGAATTCTCCAGCAGTCTAAACCCTCTTTTCTTCGTGTTCTCTGTCTCTTCTAAATTGTCTCTTCTTTTTCATGATCAGCTTTGGATCTTATGCGAGCGAGTGTGTCTATGTGACATATTCATCTTTTATCTTTATCCAAATTTTAGGAAAAGGGAAAAATTAAAATTTATAAAAATACACAACAAAACATTTTTTTATGTTACTTATTAGATTAGTAGGTTCTCTGAATATACAAATTATAATTATGAAGAAGAAGAAAAAAAAACTACACAATCTTTTTTTTTTTTTTTTTGTTCTTTTGGTCCGGTAATAGTATTACCGATCACATAAAAACGGCATTGACTCCATCACATGCACCTTACCCATGCGAGAGTGAGACTCATTACTTACAATTTTATTATCACAACTGATTTCTCAAAAGTTACAATAGCTTTACTTATGAAGGCAAACTAACTAAGAGACTTAGAAAGAATCTAAGTTTCTTTAGTACTTTTTTCAATTTGCTTATGATGCTCTAGTAGATACATCTCAGCTAAGGCAGCAAACATTGCTGATCCAAAAGGAAGAAAATTCTCATCGAGGAAGAAATAAGGGGAATGAACGCTACGTACAGAACCTATTTCTTCTTTTCTGATGCCGATTCCTAGATAGTAACCAGGTATTTTTTGTTGATAGAATAGAAGGCACAATCCTCACCCGCCATTATCTTTTCACCCGGTTTCACCTTCTTAGGTCCAATCAATTTTTTCAAAACCTTTTCAGTGTATTCGGGTAAACTTGTGGTCGATCATTTGTGGTCGATCGTTCACTGTTGCTGGATACATAGGATGGCTATCTTCATGCATGTGTTATATCTGCTTTGCATCTATAAACTTCAGCTTCTCCTTCAACCACCTGTCAGCAATAATTGCGTTAGCTTACATTTGAACATTCATGATTATGTGGATTGTGGAAGAGAGCTTGTGTATATAGCAATGGCTTGTTCCATGAAATTTTTACTAGAGCAGAGTAACAAGAGACTCAGGAATCAAAATCAATAACTATACTCTTACTGATCACCAGGCAAAAGATATAATATTCAAAGGTTGTTTTGAAACGCGCGTATGTATACATACCTCTTTCAACCTACGTATCAACAAGTTAGGTCACCGTCCGGTTAACCTCTAAGGTTTTCTTGAACAATAGTTAATATCTTTCCTAGAAAAACGCGCGCAAACATATATTTTTGTTAATTTTTTAAAAACACAAATTAAAATATATTTTTTGTGATTGGTGCCTAAATCAGTTTTCTGAAAGAAAAACAAAATTTACCTAGAAATAGCGTAAGAGTCTATAGACTGTGACATAGAAGACTATTTTTACTAAATTGTTGCATTTTCATTCAGCTGGTATAACTTTTTCGTTCATTATTCTTGTAATTATTTTTATATTTCTGTTTGGTTTTGGTTGAGTTTTGGATATGTCCGCATATAATTGAACAACATACAACATTAACAAACTAATAAAGTGGAATTTTAATTTATATATTTACTCATTCGATAATGCACTTATGTAAAATTCTACAGCAACGTCTATTGTCTATGTTTTGTCGCCGATCTACTAGTTTTGGTATATTATTACTCCACATATGCTCTAAAATGTTCAAACCATTATACGATTCTATAATACTTAGTTTGTCAAATAGAAATGAGAAACTTGAGAAATACCTCGTTTGGTATATTCTTTTCAAAAATATCATTTTTACCTATTCAGTTTTAAATACTCCTTATTAAATATAAGATTTTACTGTATAAAGTTTATAAGACATTTGTGAATAGTAACTATTACTTGGAGACTCGGAAAAAAGAAATTAAGAAAAAAAAAGAGAGAATTCTTATTAATGTTAATATATATATATATATATATATATATATATTTGTATTGATTTTATTAATTAACAAAAAATATAAAGATACTAAGTATTTAATTTTATTTTAATTCTATAAGAAACTAATAAAAGATTAAGGTATGTATTACTTATGTATAATTTGATTTCTTAATCATTGATGTTATTATAAAGATTAAGAATAAAGTATTATTTTCTTTTACATTTATCTTTTATATACCTTTAATGATTAAGATATTATGTATAATTTGACATGTGTTTGATCAAAACATATCATATCTCCATTCTATAAAAGCAGTTCCACAATAGCTCAAACAGCCTTAGCTACCAACCATATCCTCAACATATTTTGTAATAGGTTTTTTTTTTTTTGACAATATTTTGTATTAGGTTTTTTACATGGAGAAAAAAACAAATGTTTGCTTTGGTTAGTTTTGTGATTGTTACATCCGGTCGTTTCATATTTCATATATGTATGAAAAGTACTAGTACATGTTTATGTTTATAATTCATAAAATTATATGGTTTGCTTTGTAGTGATGACTATCGTAATATTACGGGATGTTGAAGCCACACGAAATTTATTGCCTGAAAAAACCACTAGCTCAGCTTGTTTTGCATCATGAAGGTTTGCCGCCTATGATGGATCACCAAAATACGACCTGCGTTATAAAGTGTCGTTTCCTCGTCAAATTCCTCGTCCAAATATTTGTATATGTTTCTGCAAATGCTAATTTTATATCATATTTTATCAAATAAATAAATTATGTATTAATTAATTATTTGATATGTATCGTGTACATCAACGTTACATTTGAGAGTTGTATATATGGTGAAAACTAAAACAAACAACATACGATTGATATATATATATATATATATATATAGAAAATGATATATTGGTTTGTTGCAATAATTTTCTATGTTGATATATCACTATTTTCTTGTATCTTTAATTCTCAACGTAATCAGAATTTCTTGTATCTGTCAACATACTCAGAATGTTCCATGTATTGTTTGGTTTAAACTGCATTTCATTATTTCTGCTCATTATTTCTGGTTTTTCAATGTTCTATATGTAAGATTTGTAGTTTAGAACATGACTTTGTCCTATATATAGAATATGGTTAACATCCAGTATACATAGTAAAAGAGGTCAGTACAAAACTTAGATAGCTCAGGAGGGATATATAAAAGAGGGGGAATATGAATTCTAAGAGTATACAACAAACTCTTGATCTATTTAGTAAAACTAAACAACTGATCTATAAAGTTGACAGAATAGAGAAATCTAGAAGATGGAAATAGTAAGAAAGCAGAAAAAAGTGGAGAAAAGGTCTTACAAGGTCAAGAAAAAAATATATATAGGAATACTACAATACCAATTATTAAAGCTCAGATTAAGATAGCGTCATTGTTTTGATCACGAAGCAGAAGTCTTGATCATCTTCTTCTTCGTCTTGGAACAGCCTTTATGTCCTAAGCCTATCACAAATTAATGCAACTTCATAATGCCTATATTACTTACGAAGTTACGATCATAAAAAAAAAGAACAACATATAATTACAGTATTTGTGTAGTCTGCGTGTATACCTTGAATATGACACTTTGGTGGTTTTTCAATGCATGAAACGCTTTCCCATTTATCCATAGCTTGAGAGAATGATAGAGAGAGCCATGCGTGAACTATATATATATTTATAAAGATACACGCACGAACGTAGCTATTGACTTTTTTTTGTGAACCCCGTTGCTATAGTCTATAGATACATCATGCATATGTACCTAGCCTAGTACAACATATACACAATATCTGTTTTTTCTATATAAAGTAAAAACAAAAACAAGAAGGTTATGTATATTTTGTTTTGACATATACTTTTGTTATATTTTTGGTTCATACGTTTGACATGGAATCTATATATCGACAAAACTTACACCTATACTCGTACCTCCATTATATTGGATTTATGCAAAAGCATCATCCGCTACCATGAATCTTCTTGTAGAGCCTTACCGACAAAGGAAACTAAAACGTGCACCATATAGTCATTTAAAAAAAAAAAAGTTTAACGATGTAGTCTACATGATGTAGACTTAACTTGATCAAGTTTTTAATACGCTTAATGTTATTGGATACAAAAGCTAGATTCAAAGTTGAACCATAGAAAGAAAAAAAAAACGTTACGAATATAGTGGCTTCCACTCCAAGATTCTTGGTTATCAAATGACAGAAATCAATTTCCTTGTAAATTCTAACACTATAAGATCATGAAAACTCGTATGCAGACGCGTCATCTTCTACAAGATCATTACGAATTTAATTAGGATACTCTTTGATTAATATAGGATTATCGCAAGTTTTGTAGATGTCAATTAATTAAGGTATTAGCTAGCGAACAAAACTACAAAAGTACTCCATTCCATATCATCGGGAAAGACAAAGGGGTCGACGTGACAACTATGATCCCAATCAATATGATGGAACAGGGAAATAAGGAGAAAATAAATAGGAAAAAAAGGCAAAGGGAGAAAAAATTGAAGAAGCAAATGAAGCAACTTAAGTTGCCTGAGGAAGATGGGGAAACTGATGTGACCAAAGACACAAATCATTGAGACAAAGTCACCGAGTTCCGACAAATACTTCTCCTCAATTACACTTTTTACAACCTTTAATAATTCATCTCCATTATACACATACATTTCAACAGTTTATATAGCATGGTTATATCAATTTTATGCATACATAAGGGGTACATATAAAGGAGTTTAATTTAAGGTTGGCCCAAGAACAAGCAAGACCTCAAAATATGCTTCTTGAATTGATGAGTAAATGAAAGAATCCTAGGTTATATAACTTATAACTTGGCTGGCGTCTCTACTAGCTAGAAATCAAATTGTCATTCAAACTAGAATTCGAAAATCACTAAACTGAATCACGGTTTAAGTAAATTAAAAAAAAAATCACAAAATACACAATTAAAGAACACTAAATTTCTATATATAAACAAGATTAAATTTCTAGTTAGTTGGTCTATCCATTTTATGGTAACTATCATAGGAAACAACCACATAAAGATCATAGGAAACAACCATTTTTTATTATAAAATTCATGCAATTTTTGTAACTTTACACAGATTATTTTTAAAATATTTACTAACTACATGAACTGTGCCTCATGCTAATATTTTTTCTAGATCCGCGGACAACAACCATTTGTCTAAGCGGTCAAATTATTTGTACAAACATTGTCATAAACACACTTAAAACCTTTGTAAAAATGGTTTAAATCTATAATATATCCTATAATATTTTGTTAATATATACTATTAGCTTTGGCATCCAATATTATATAGTCTGGGGGATGGTGTAAGAATAAGAACGCATCTCCTAGTTGGTCTATCCATTTTATGGTAACTATCATAGGAAACAAATACATATGTGGCATTTTACGGCTTATTTGTTTAGAAGAAAATCAAGAGATCGAAAAAAAAAACCATCTAATATATTCAAAAAGGCTTTTCATTTCTCATTGTTAGCAAATTTATATGGGCCTTGGGCCTAGATTAAACACAAGGGGGTGAAAGGATGATGCATCTGGTGTTTGTTTTATTGGCTAAGTTAGAAGAAACACGCGCTTCTTCCCCAATCGCTAAAACTTGTTCAACGCTCAAAGCGATTCTAAAACTCATCTCTTCCGCCATTTTTTCCTCAGTGATCTCTGTAATAGTCATTTCTTCTTTCTTTTGGGTTAATTTTATTGCTTCCATCAATGGGTAATCGAAAGACAGAAGCTTTGTTGCGGTAAGATGAGAAAGTTTTAGTCTTTGACCCCATTGTTGGTAGATTCCTCTGTCTCTTGTGTATTTTGAGTTGATCTGACAATGGATAATCAAAAAGTTGCTCTCTTTCCCGATGAGGTGATTCTTCAGATTCTGGCGAGATTACCTGTGAAATCTCTCTTCAGGTTCAAATCCGTTTGCAAATCTTGGTACAGGTTACCCTCTGACAAGTACTTTACTAATTTGTTCAATCAAGTCTCTGTCAAAGAGCAATTGCTTGTGGCTGAAGTATCAGATTCGTCGAGTTTGATCTGTGTTGATAGTCTGAGAGGTGTTACTGAGTTATCATTGGGTTTTCTTAGAGATAGGGTGAGAATTAGGGTTTCTTGTAATGGTTTGTTGTGTTGCTCTAGCATTCCTCAAAAGGGTGTTTACTATGTTTGTAATCCTTCGACTAGAGAGTTTAGGAAATTACCTAGGAGTCGAGAAAGACCCGTTACTCGGTTTTATCCTGATGGTGAGGCGACTCTTGTTGGCTTGGCTTGTGATTTGAATAGGAATAAGTTTAATGTTGTCTTGGCTGGTTACCATAGGTCTTTTGGTCAGAGACCTGATGGGAGTTTCATTTGCTTGGTGTTTGATTCTGAGACAAACAAGTGGAGGAAGTTTGTTTCGGCGGTAGAAGAGTGTAGTTTCACACACATGAGCAAGAACCAAGCTGTGTTTGTTAATGGGATGCTTCATTGGTTGATGAGTGGTCTGTGTTATATACTTACATTTGATGTTGAACATGATGTGTGGAGAAAGATTTCTTTGCCTGATGAGATAAGATGTGGGAATGGTGGTAATCGGGTTTACCTCTTGGAATCCGATGGGTTTTTGTCGGTGGTTCAGTTATCAGATGGGTGGATGAAGATCTGGAAGATGATAGAGTACGAGACTGAAACTTGGAGTGTTGTTGATAGCATAAGTTTAAGGTGTATTAAAGGATTGGTACCTGGAATCTTCCCGATCTGTCAGACCGATGAGTATGTTTTCTTGGCTACTCATAAACAGGTTTTGGTGTATAACAGACGAAGTAAGTTATGGAAAGAGATGTTTTCTTTAAAAGGAAGCTATTCTCTGCCTTTGTGGTTCTCAGCTCACGCCTTTCGCAGCACCATACTACCCTGTAATTAAGATGTTTATGTTGCCTTCTCTCTACATATTGTTTTTGTTTATTTTCAGCTCTTGGATCCTTTTTTATGCAAATTTGTTTTAAACAAACTGTTCTTAAATTAACATGTAGATCCCAACTTTTTCTCCAATTCCTCTCTTGTATGTATTGTCTATTACTCTATTTACATCAGAACCTCATTTTTCATTTCAGTATCATGATTGTCCTCATTGGTGTTCTTTAGCAAGACACCTTCTTTCAACAATTCTTCACTCCGAAATAAGTAACAAAGATCAGGAAAACATAGTAGAAAATTGTCCAAATGCTTGTCGAAGTTCTCCTTGACCACATATATAGGATGAATACTTGCCCCAAGTTCATCAGAGAAACTAGAATATGAAATAGAAGGGCTCAAATAAGTAACATACACTGCTTGAACACAAAGTTTAGCAAATGAGACTCGCAAGCAACTTCATATATGGACTGTTCTTAAACTAGCTAATTTGCGAATTAATAGACGAAATCAATTTAATATATATGTTTAGAGAATGAATAAACAGTTGATTTCTTATGTTTTTGTTTTAGCTAGTACAAATACATTTTGGTGTTGTTGAATTTTTGTTGAACCTTTTTTGGCTTCTCCTTGACATCATCATGAACGTCTTCAAACACGGACAAGGGCAATGATTTAGACAATAAACCGACCTGTGTCTTAAATGTAATCAAACTAGTGGACCGGTTCACATGAATCTCATCGAGCGAGATCCAGACCACGAACTCCTTAGCCTTAACCCCAGTGAGTTTCTTGATCTTGTTAGGTTCGAAGTACGCAGTGACTTCATCTTCAAAACATACCACAACGTTATCGAATCTAAACAAGTCTTGATACCTCCTTTTCTGATCTTCTTCTTTCTTCTTCTTGTGCTTTAGCCACACGAAACCTGTGTCCTTCACGTAACCACATTCTTCGATCTCCTTGTTACTAAGAAGCCGGTTAGGTAAACCGATTCCGGATAAAAGCGAACCGAACTTCTCTCTGCATGTCTTGTCTCCATGATACACCTCTGCCTTGGCTTTCATAGCTTCTGTCACCATAAAGATTATATGATATGATCAATCTATCTTTCGAGTTCGGATAAGAGTTTTTGTGGAAATATAGGTTTTCAAAGTTGTCTTTTGAACCTTTTAATGTGTTTTTTACATGTTGTGCAAGTTTGAGAATATGCCTTCTCGGGTGGATCTCTCTAGTGTCTTTTTCTTTGCAAATTGATTTTTTTTTTTTGTCTATATATTTCTATTTTTATATACAATATATATATACCCAAAGGATATCCTTTTCTTGTTCAAGACTAATTTCTTTTTCTTAATTGCACGTAAGTGAGATATTATACGATGCAGTTACTATATTGATATTCATTATACAATATTTTTCCCCCAAGTAAGTTAAGAATAAATTGGGTTAGAATTGACGTACAATTAAAGATGAATCGACGACATATGATTAAGCATCAACAATATTTTAAGAATACAAAACAAGTTTACCCAACAACAAGAATTAATGGCATTTCGGGTAAGTAGCTAACAAAGTTCGGACGTGCTCATGGAACAAACTTTGTTGTACGATCCGCGATGACCCTTCTTGCTCATCGACCACATAAAGACACTTTTTAGCTATGCTATGTGAATGATGAATCTCTCTTATGCGCATCAAAGTTCGGACGTGCTCATGGAAAAACACCTAAAAGTATTTGAGACCGTCCAATCCGTATAAAATCGTCTAAATCTCTCTCTTTTTAATAACAAAAATATATCTTTTAATAAACGCTGTAGAAACTAGGTTTCACACCATTAATTTGTTTGAAGGGGGAAACAAATTCAATAAAGTAATTTCTTAAAGAACTTAGATTAAAACTAGTAAGCAAAAGGGGAAAAAGATCTCTTGAGGAAAAAGTTAGGGTTTTTGCTCAAGAACAAGTAAAAGTAGAGAATTAGGGTTTTTTGTATTAATTGTTGGGATCTTTTACAATGGAGAAGTCTCCCCCCTTTTATACAGTTTCATTGATCACAGAATATATTAACTTTTCTTATTGTCCAGAATAGAATATGGAAAGTTCCCATTTCTTCTTCAAGTCGGCCGTTGAGCGAATTAGGAAGTTGGCTTCTCATTGATGGGTTTAGCCTCTTTGTCCGAACAGGTCTTCATGTAGATCATCAGTTAAGATTCTTAACCGGATTCCCGGTTAAGTAATCAATTTATCTTTCTGGTTTAGATCGGTATGTCGGGAGTACTAAATCTCGCACCAACAAACGCGTAAAAATCCATATTGCTTTAGGCAGTTTGCTTATGTTCCCTTTAAGACCAACTCAAACGGTGAAATGAGGAAGATACAATCGGCTAAATCACATTAGTCTTGTTTTAATGTATATATATGTTTTTCACTGAATGATTATATTAATATATAAATATAACATTGAACTTACAAAGGATCCAAGGTAATCAACCCAGCAAATCCTAGCTAAATTTTTACTTAGATTCTAGTAGTATCCTCTACAAAAAGATATTGTAATCAAGAGGAAAAACCGGTTGCTACATACGATCGGCGACAATCCTCTCTTATTACGCTCTTTGATATATATAGTAACAACTACATAAATGTAAATTTCTAAGTTTTATTTTCATATACACAGATTATAAACATTTATACCTTGTTTGATATGAATTAAATAAATATTTTGTCTAATTTTTGTTGTTTATTTCTAAACTTTTTAATAGATGACTTTCTATAATTGTTATCTATATTATCATATTTATAATATTTTATGTTATACCATTTCAATCACCTAAAATTGCCTAGATTCTATTAAACATTGTAGACACTACGTGCTGCTCTAATATACGTTTGTCACCAGATTTCATTAAATTAAATTCTGACCATAATTAATTTTTTTTCCAATTTATTAACTATTAAGTATAAATAAACATACTTTATGTGATTTTTACAAAAGAAAAGAAAAGAAAAAAAAACTGAATTTGACCAGCTCATCTTAGGGAAAAAAAAAACAAAAACAGTGACACACCGCCGGTCTAAGCCTCCGTTTCTGTGATCGGTTCTTTTCCAATTCATTCGGCTAGAAATTGAAAGGCGTGTTTCTTTCTTCCTTTACCCTTCTTTCTTAATTCAACACCAAACCCACACTTAAAATCCCAATTTTGGTTTCATCGATTACGAGCTTCCCCAAACAAGATTGATCCTTTTAGGGCACACTTGTGGTTGTGGCCTTGTGGGCCTTCTTCTTCTTCTTCTTCTTCTTCTTCTTCGACCATTGACTTCTCTCTCTTTTCATGGAATCTCCTATGCCCTTCGCTACGCCACTCGTTTGGAATCTCAGTTTTAGGTACTCCTCTTCTATGCAATTCCCCTGTTTTACAATCTCAATTCGATTTCTGGGCACGTGATTTTTGCTTAATTTCTTGAAAAAAAACTAAGAAATTCAAAAGCTTTTACTAATGGGTTTGATCTCAATTACTTCAAAATCTTGTTCAATTTCGTATTTTTATCCAAAGGTTTGAACTTTGTTCTGTTTCTGCATCGTCGATTTGATCACTTCTTGCTTTTCTCTGAGTTACTTTGATTTAACTAGTTTACTTATATGGGTTAGTTCTTCTTCTCCAATAGCAGGGGATGTTAGAGTAAGTTTAAGCTTTTGAGTGGTAGAAGTTGATTCTGATTACATACGTTGGTAATGGCTCGAAAAGGAAGTCATCAGAAGAATGGAATGGATAACCAAACGAAGCAAAGAAAGAAAGCTTCTGAATCTTTGCTTTCTACAAAGGGACAAGGGAAAACTAGTGAGGCTGAGAGTGTTCTCAAAGAGAATTGCCAGGATGATAAGCAGTCAAGAAGTAGTCCAGTTTCTGAAACTGTGGAAAGAAATGTGGACGCTGTAGAAGCCGCTAAGGTCATAGATCAGCCTGTTGCTTCGGAGAACGATTTAGCTGGAGAGAGACCTCGTAGTGAGTCAGGGTTTACCACCGAGGAAACTAGATATATTCCGTTTGGTCGTGAACACATCGAGAATGTTGTGAGAAGCTTGCTAGATATATTGAGCACGAACAGCCCGTCAGAGAATATTGAGCTAGCGTACAATGCAGTACTTAGGAAACTGAGGATATCCGCTGCTACTATATCAAGGGAAATGACTAAGTGTATGGAAAGACACAGGCCTTTGATTGATTCTGTCAAATCAAGAGTATATAGAGCCCGTGATCTTGTTATGACGAAAACTCGGCAAGTATTCCCGGTTGTTTTCAGATGGCTTATGCATTTTGGCAGCATAGTTCTTCTTCTGTCTCTGGTTTGGTTGGACTGTGCAATCCGGGGTTTTGATTCTTTCGTTCGGATGGGAACAGCATCCTTTTTCTCTATCTTGTGGTGTGGTCTCTTTTCAGCGTTTTCAATGATCGGCATGACCAAATTTATACTGATCTCAGTAAGAATCTCAACTTTGATTTCTTATATGTTTATTCTTTAACCATATCTAAAATATTCGAGCAATACAGGTTGCAACTGTTCTCGTGTCGTTGTTCATTGGCTTCGTTGTTGGGTCTGTTACCCTTGCCATTTCTGGTTTGGTTTTGCTATGGCTCTATGGTAGCTTTTGGACAACACTGCTCTTTCTTTTCTTCGGAGGTAAAGTCCTTCCTACCTCAATCTTGTAGCAACGACCATTCTCTCTTGCATTCTTTTGCTAACACTGCAGTGTTCGTTGATGTAAAGGTCTGGCATTCAAGATGAAGCACGAGCGCATTGCACTGTTTACCATCACTGTGTATTCAGTCTATAGTGCAAAGAGTTATGTTGGGTTGCTAGGTCTTCTTTTGGCTTTTAATCTTGCTTTCATCTCAACCGATGCTCTCATATATTTCTTCAAGAATAAAGTAAATCAGCAGAGCACTGCTGGTGGACCACCCGTAAATGATTCATCTTTTGAAAACGTCCCTGGCTTTCCGGGAGACCGTGGCCCAGGAGTCGCGTCAACTAGCGGAACAGACTCTGAGTTAACATCTGAAGATGAAGTTTCTCGGTTGCTGAATTGTGCGGACCACTACTCAGCTTTGGGCTTAGCTCGATATGGTAATGTTGACATGGCGTATGTCAAACGAGAATATAGGAAAAAGGTAATGCTGTTTATTTCTCTCTTTGAAACAATTTTTTGTTGGATACTTCTTAGCAACAAAAACGCGTGTTGAGTTTATAAGCATTGTGAATGATTTAATAGGCGATGCTGGTTCATCCTGATAAAAATATGGGGAATGAGAGAGCAGCTGAAGCTTTTAAAAAACTTCAGAATGCATATGAGGTAACGTTCTTTTTTTGTTTTTTTTGCATTTCATCAATTTGTAGTCACTGCATCAAGAACCGGCATCTCTGATCTCCCTAGCTGGCCTGTAGGTATTACTTGATTCTGTAACGCAAAAATCGTATGATGATGAACTGAAGAAGGAAGAACTAATGAACTACTTGCGAAGGTTTCAGAATTTTTCTCAAAAGGTATGTTTGTAGTTTTCTGGTTGTTATATTAATCTTCTGAAATACATATTTGTTGCTGAAAGTGTCAGTTCTTCCCGTCCTTCATACATGTACACAAGTAGGCATGTTTCTCTCTTTGTCTTTATTTTAAGTTACTAATGTAATTCATCATCAAAAACCAGGAGACTCGAGGACATGGTTTCTCTGGCTCGGGTTTTGGAAGCTCAGAAGGTGAAGGAGAGGAAGCGTTTAGAGAGTGTAGACAAATAGCATGTAAAAAATGTGGCAATCTCCATGCCTGGTATCTTACAAAAAAGTCAAAATCTACAGCAAGATGGTGCCAGGTTTTTTCCAACTCTTTCCATCTGCATCTTTAATATCCTATATGTTACACCAATGATGAAACTTCTTGAGAGGAAGTATAATCCATAGTACTTACGCGAGCTCTGCTTTTTTTTATCTCAAGGATTGCAAGGAATTCCATCAAGCAAAAGATGGAGATGGTTGGGTTGAACAATCTTCTCAGCATGTCTTGTTCGGGCTGTTTCAAAAGGTATTGTTTTATACTACAAAACGTCCATTTCAGTGGTACATAATGTATATAGAACTAGACGCTCTGCGCTGGTTGATCATCAAGAAGACAATTTTACACAATGAGATGACTTGATTGATAGATATGCTTCCCATAGTCATGTGAAAGGGTTGTTGTTGTAACGCAGGTTGATATGCCGCGTGCTTACGTTTGTGCAGACAGCAAAATATATGAAGCTTCTCAGTGGTATATTTGTCAGGTACTGAGAACCAGTTGCTTGGTTTTTAGCATTTCCATAAGAGATTTCTTGGTTTTTGTTTGTTGGAAGGATTGAATGTTTTTTTGTTTGAATTGTTGGAAGGGAATGAGATGTCCAGCAAACACCCACAAGCCGAGCTTCCATGTGAACATGAACGCAACAGCGTCAAAACGAGGAACAAGTGGTTCGTCAGGGCAAAGAGGAAACCAAAGAATGCCAAACACAAACCCGGATGAAACAATGACAGAGGATGAGTTCTACAAGTGGTTGCAGAACGCCGTGCAAGCTGGTATGTTTGATAATGCAAGCGAAAGCCCGTCTTCAGCAACTGCCAGTAGCACTAGTAGTAGTAGCAGCAAGAAAAAGAAAAAGGGAAAGAAGCAATGGTGAGAAAGGCAGAGCCAATGTTCGACTATATTAACATGGTGAAAAGTTTTGTACCTTTTCGTTTCAAGATATTAAACTTGACTTTATTATGATAACTTTTTTTCATACAGAAGAGCAAAAAGCTCTCGAAAGGAAGCCTGTTTGGTAGATTTCAATTATGTTTTTGTCCAACGAAGAAGCCAACTGAAATCCCCAAACAAAAATATGTTCTTATTCAAGAGGGTAAAAGTATAGAATTGTAACCAGATGATAAAAAACTTGAACAAGTTTTCCCTTGGCTTTCATGCCACTTTGTAGAACCTCTATAACTTAATAACCTCTATATATTAATAAATTTCTCCGGTTCCAAGTTGGGACTAGTATAATTTTGGACACTATTCGATAATACAATAAAATAATAATTTTTTTGAAAATCATTTATAAATATATGGTCCCATCAATAATATGAATTAATAATTGTATAGAATTATCTAAATATATGTATATATCAACACATTAATTTTTATTAGAGTTCATTTTTGATATTTTTACTGTATAAAAATCTTTGAGTGTTATCGTCAAAACATGATAATTGTTATTTTTATTGTAATTGATTTTATAAAAATATTAGTTATAACCATTAAATCTTATTTTTAATGTTTTTTTACCAAATTAGGAAAGTCTCTCTATAAATTAATAATTATTAATTTATCGAGAAATTAAAACCTCTATAAATTAATAGATTTTCATGGTCCCAATATTATTAATTTATAGAGGTTTTACTGTAATTGTATTGCTATATAAACTACCGAATTGAATTTCAAGGAGAATTAAAACTGAAATCTTCCTCTCATAACATTCAAGTATGGTTATGGATCAATTGGTTATGACTTATGACATATGTAAAAAGAGTAAAGAATCTCAGGTTCTAAAACCCTATTCTCTTTAAATATCCAATTACAATTACAATTACAATTTTGAGGTTAATTTAAACTGGATAAATACTGACAATAGCAATCACTGTTTGACAAATAAGTGTATGTGAGGTACATAGATAAATACATAGACAAGATAACAAATTTTTATATCGAACAACTTATATCGGATGGATCACCAAGGTACTAAATAGTAAATACTAGACAGTATATATATGTGTTATATTTTGACCTCTTTTTTTTCGGCTTTATCGGCAAGTGTTTCATAGAGGTAGCAAAGCAAATATATAAAATGTAATTGGGCCTAAAAAACAGACAAAGGCCATTCCAGAATGATGAGATTGGGAAACACTATAGTTTTAGAATTCGGAAAGCTAATCAAGTGCTATTCTTTTGTGGATTAATGAGTCATTCTCACCTCAGTAAAAAGAGACTTAGGTGAGAATTTGTATGTTGTGAAAAATAATCAAAATTCTTTTATAATCACCTCATTTTCACATTGTTAAAGTTTATGATAAATATGTATGTTTGTGACTCATTTGCTTGTTAACTATGAACCGTAGATAATCAAAAAGTTAGGTTAGTAGAAAATCAAAAATATATAATTGAATTGTATAACGTAACAACCCACATATTTTCCAAAGTTGATCGGGGTTTATGAAGTGTAATGATGCTTTGTGAGTTGTAAGACATTATTACCTTAGCAAAGAGAAACTTAGATACGTTGGATTTGGATGTTGTGTAATTTTTACATATAGGTTATGATAAATGTGTGTTTGTGACTCATTTGCTTGTTAACTATGCATCGTAAATAATCGATAAGTCATTTTAGTAGACAAAATAAAAATATATAATTGTATAACAACCCACATATTTTCCAAAGTTGATTCGGGGTTTATAAAGTTGTGAGTTGTGCGTCATTATTACCTTAGTCAATTTTACGTAAGAATTTGGATGTCGTGAAAGGATCCTTAAGATTTGTAAACACTCTATTTAAAGAGGATATATTGTATCCTCATTTCTTTTCCAACACAAAAACTAACCTTTCTTTCCTTGCAAAATGTCTGCGCTAATAGTTCTTGCTATTCTCTTCATCATCGTCACGCTTTGTCTCTTATCTCTATTATCTCACTATTATAAATGTGTACATTGTGACTCATTTGCTTGTTAACTACGAACCGTAAATAATCACTGGTAAGAAGGGCTGTTGAATCTCGCTGTGATGACTTAAACAGGAGTAAAACAAGAGTAATGATTAATTTATTTTAAAGAAATTTATTTGTTTGTTTTCTGAAGAAATATAATATAGATTCAAATAAAATGGCTATAAATTCTTTTATTTTATTTAATAAATTTTGATTGGAATCTATAATAGCATGAATCTAATTAGTAATATAACTAATAAAAGTTTATTTGCTAAGTGTGCTTCGAGTTTTTTGGTGACGACACCTCAACATATTTTTCTTCTCTATTAATTAATAAGATTATTGTTCTTATACACTATACACAATATTGCTATATATCTTTAATATTTACCCCAAAAAAAATTAACTATTTCATTTGTTAAATATATGCATCAAATAATAATGTAGATATTTATATTAGTAGAATTATTTGACGCAAACTTTTAGAAAAATATAATAATATAGATATTTTCTAGTTACTAACATGTGTTATTTATAAAATTTATAATGCCTATGCACGGTGTGACTGACCAGCTAAATTTAACTTTAAATTAAAACTAAACAAAACAAAACTATACATTATATCATATTTACAAACATTTTCCTAAACATATGCATAAGTCTTGCCTAAAATTGATCAAACTTATCCAAAAATTTTTAAAAATATTGTGTGTTATATTTTAAACTCATAATATAAGGAAACTATAGTAATAATAATGTTTAAACTCAATCAGTCATTTCAATATAGACATACTTTCTTTCCCTAGATTACATTTGTTAGGGAAACAATCACATATTTGTCTATTGAAATACTGTATAGGTTTCATATTATTCTATTCAACAAACAATCACATATTTGTCAATTATGTTATAAAACATAACACAAATATATAATATCCTACAACATTAATCGAGAAGTACAAATATGAAATTAATCTTAAAATGTGTAAAAAATTACATTCAATTGCCATTAGCAAATTATAATTAACATTAATTAATTAATTAATAAAAATAATTAATTAAAAATAAATAACGGTGATAGATCAAAATAAAAAAAAATCTAAAAAAGTAATAAAAAAATCTATTCAAATCAAAACTAATTTAGACTTGAAAAAATAAAAAATAAATTAACAGCTAAGATTTTTTTAAAATACAGATAATTATTAGTTAAAAAATATTATTTTCTCTCTCTAATAAAATTATGGACAAAAATTACTAAATAATTTTTTTTTTAAAAATATATACCAATCAGAATTTCTAAAACTAAGATTTTATATCCAAGTAGACAATAAAATTATTTTTAATAACTAGATTTCAAAGATTTTATTAAGATTTCAAATTATGATTCTCCTATAATCTTTCTTTTATTTAATATACAGATTATTTGGAATTTTTATATAATACTTATGATTAATATATATGCAGAATTTTTTCTGCATATGGTGTGATTTGAATTTTAAAAAACAAAGATATGTTACTCTTTTTTCTTTTAATGTAAAAGATATATTACTCAATCTATGGAAAATATGTTTTTTTTTTTAATTTCAACATTCGCAGGTTGGTAAAACTAAATTTCTATAGTTGATAAATAAATAAATTTTATTGGCTCACAATTATTAAAATTACTACTTCATATTTCACAAAATATTGATGCAAATACAACAAACAAACAATATAAAACTGTAATATACATCATAAAATAAAATACTATAATATTCTAAATAATTAGTATTAAAAAAGACATATCAAAATTTATAGAACAATTAAAAATAAATATTATCTCAAACAAAATATATTTTTTTAAAGATATATAACAATAATTTTTATTATCATATCATAATTTTGTCTAAAAAATGTTGATTCGTGCTTTAAGCACGGGATATCTCTTAGTTATTATATTATATATGTATGTATACTATATACACTATAATATTTATGAACAATTCTTGGGTTCACTCCAAAGGTGAACCCCTTCGTTCACTTCTCCTTATTTTAGCCAATAAGAATATGACATCTAATAATACATTTAAGAACCTATTTATTCACATCCTTATAAAATAAGAAAACAAAATCTGTATACGTTATTATAAAATTAAAACTTAAACCGCTTATTTATAAACCCAAACCGATATATAATTTCATTCTAATTGTAAAATCTAAACCCTAACCATCTCATTTGTAAACCCAAACCGACATATAATTTCCTTCTAATTGTAAAATCTAAACCCTAACCATCTCATTTGTAAAACCAAACCGACATATAATTTCGTTCTACTTATAAAATCTAAACCCTAACCATCTCATTTGTAAACCCAAACCGACATATAATTTTGTTTTAATTGTAAAATCTAAAACCCTAACCATTTCATTTGTAAACCCAAACCGACATATAATTTCGTTTTAATTGTAAAATCTAAACCCTAACCACTTCATTTGTAAATCCAAACCGACTTATAATTTTGTTTGAATTATAAAATCTAAACCCTAATCACCTTATTTGTAAACCCAAACCAATACATCATTTCATTCTAATTGTAAAATCTAAACCAAGCCAATATTTAACTTTTCTTAAAAAAATTATACAGAATTTGTTTCCTTAATATGTATTGCTTTTGAATTTGATTTTGATTTTTTTTTTAAACAAGATAATGTATAGAAGATTCTGATTGGTTGAAAAGAAAGAAGTGAACAAGAAGGTTCACCCTAGGAGTGAACCTAAGTATTTCTCAATATTTATGGGAGAGGGACGAGAGGTAAGTGAAAGAAAATTGTTCTCTTTACTTCTTATTACTTCTCTTCTCCTACAACAAATATATAGGGTGTCAATGGTTGCAGCGGTCAAGGCGGACAAATCCATCATCGGATTAGACCAGTTTTTATTCACCATTCATCAAATACAGTCCGCAGTGGTACGGTCTAAAGACAATAGAAAGAAAACCGCTGCGACCAACTGCGGACCATTTTTGTATACAAATAGAGTTGGTCCGCATCAGTCTGCTGACCGCCCTATTTTTGGGGCGGTCTAAACCGCTGACGGATTTGGCCGCTCCGACCACAATCACTATTCAGACCCATAGTCTATCAAAAATTTGATCATTAAGTTACTCCTATGCTAAGTAATTAATAAAATATATGAAAAGATATGATCAAAGTGATGTATAATCACTTTGGTAATTATCCGTTTATAACACTGATTATTTATCACCGTTTATGTATTGCATATTGTCTCGTTGAAATCTTTATCATGGAAAAACCATTTAGGATAAAATCCATGATAAGGGAAAAATAGTACAGTGACACAATCTCTTGTTAGAGCAGACGATTCTTATTTTCGTCATAGATTTCGTAGATGACTTATACTGTTCATTCTTTGCTTGGAAAATACGAGCAGACTTTTCTTCATATCTTCCGTAGATGATCCATATCGATCATTCTCTTCATTCTTCTGAAGAGATAGACCTTCACCATTGACATTCTTTTTGAGATTGATATTTTTCTTGTTATTTGCTGCTTCATTAAAAACATTTTCATAGAAAAACCCAATGGGATAAAAACCATGAAAAGGGAAAAGAGTGCAGGCACGCAAATCATCAAATTACTCCCCCTGGAAGTATTATCTTCAAAAAATGCATTTGATCTCTGAAGATGCATTTTGAATGAAGTAGCAGAAAACACCTTTGTAAGTAACTCTGCTACATTTCTACTTGAGTCGACGTACTTGCTATCAAATTTCTTATTCTTCTCGAATTTATCTTGAGTGTAAGAGAGGAATATGTTGTGTTTGTCGCTTTTGGTGTATCTTCCTTTGATTTGGGTGACATATGCAACAGTCTTCAAACAATGTTGTTGCCTTTGGTGACTACTTTAGTTGTGTGTTGCTAATGGACTACTTTAGTTGCGTCTTACTAATGCGTCTCAACAAGAATTAACTAGTTGATGTTGATCGAACACTCAGTTCGAAGTTCTGTGCCAACATGTTACGAGCCTCCAGTCTTAGGCGGGTAACTATTGGTTGACATTTGGGAATCATATGAACCATTATGGATTCTTGATATGGCATATGAAGCACAACTATTTTGACATGACTTGAACAAGCAACGACCAAAGTCTGTCACTGAAACTCCACGAAGTCGTTGTTTTGCGATATATTTTTATATGAAACGATACAAATCCTCCATCTGCAAAACCAACTAAACCAAAATCGGGGGTTCCAAAATATACTAAGCCCAAGTTAATCATACCTTTGCAATAGAACATACGTTTTAACTCATCTCAAAAACTACTCATAGAAAATGAGGTATATGCTGCAAAGAGATTAGTAGAAAATGCTATGCACAATTCAGAAAATATATAAATACTTGTCAGCATTTATATATGATCTTATATGACTATATCTATATATATATATATATATGACTTCCTTTAGAAGTGATTAATATAACATCTATTTCGATAGATGTTTAGTTTGTAATATCTGGAGACATATTTGTCTTTCCAAGATATTTTATTCCAAATAACTCTTCAAGAGTTTTGATGATGTTCAAAATCATCACTGTTATGAGTTTTCGAAAAAATAATTATGATATCATATATTCATATATCTTTCGGGATAAGCTCTTACAAGCATCCCATGAGGAATATTTCAAGTCATTAATATAGCATCCATTTTATTTGATAGGGTATTTTAACAAAACATGGCGCGACACAACATTTTGTTATATATCATTACACCCTTTTGATGCTTCGACCACTAGTCCAAAAATGACTCATTTTCATATGAGTTTATATAGACTTGACTACCTCTTTTATGGGCCAATAAATATCTCTATATGCTCACATAGCAGAGATTTATGATTCTCATTAATCACATTTGCGCTATATCATTTTATTGTCGACATATATGTCTTTGGTTCCATATTTCCCGTAGTGACATGGTTAATTGAGATCTCTTTAATCATTATATAAATAATTTTATTCAGGTACCTGATTTTGTTATTAACCATATCAATCGGTTTCTCTACTCCTCTTGAGGAGTATCTTGCTCTCTTTAGGAGTTTATGTGCTCCTCTCTAGGAGTCTATTAGCTCTTCCTAATGAGTCTATCTACTCCTCTTTAGGAGTTCATTTTCTCTTCTTTCGAGAATCGAGAGTATAATCCTCTTTTTAATTTGCTCCTTTTTCTTTTTGATGATTTTATTTATCTTAGGAAGCAAAGTAGTCTATCACGTTTCTTATGTGTCATAGACTTGTATGTCATTCATTAGAGACATATTTTTATTGGAGCATTTCTTGATAAGATGTGAGATTTCTCATAACTACAAGTTCATATTCATTTATGTGAGGATCAATAATTATATGAAGTCTCATCCAACAGTTTTTTGCATTTGATTTGCAATATCTATTTGTAATAGTGATCTGTTGAACTTTTGAACTTTTGAACTTTCAAGTTCATATTCATTAGATTCATTTGTCCAAAGATCCAAAACTGTTGAATGATTCTCCCATAATGATTGGGAACTTTATCATCTAACATGATGATATGCAAATTTTGCAATAGGCACATCTCTCATAAGATGGCTTTAACATTATTAGAGCGGAGACTCATCTCCTGCCTCTCTATATTTCATCCTCTGTGGATGATATCTTTATGCGGTGTGGAGGAGCATTTTAAAATATATGTATTACATACTCATAAGATTCAAAATGAGAAATATTTGATCTCCAACCATGAATATAAAACATGGGATAAATATTTTTTTATAAATATATAATATTGACTACATGCAAAACATTAGATCACCAAGAACCACATTGCAATCTCTTAGAGCTGCACTATGAACGATTTATCATAGCTCATTTCAAGATTGAACATCATGGATGTTTTACTTTACCACATGCCACATATATATGTGATAAACTATAGGATATGACTCCACCATAGTTATATCGCTATGGGGTGTCAAATTCACCAAAGTTTATCGACTTATTGTTGATGTGGGATTCTTTTACTTCTCCCCCTCGAGATGATAACTCTTGGAGTTCATCCATCTCGTACTGAATCCCACTTTAGGATCAACAACATAACGAATTCGGTTATGTCTATCATCTTAGATCCTTATAAGATAAGTATCACCCCCTCTCAAGATGATAAATTTTACTTCCATTCACCTTTATTTTTAGATCGGTTATATTTGGGGTTTGATCTATCAAAGAAATCAAACCATCGTATATATACAATGAGCTTGTTTATCTAAAAGGATAGAAAATGGGCCAACATTATTTGATTCTGGAAGCATATACCTCCTATAGAATTAAGGAGGAGGTATATAACCATCGACTCCATAAACAATAAATAAAATTTTAAACAAATTTAAATAAACTAATATAAATTAGATGTTACCTGAATTGAAGTGCAGTGCTTACAACTTCATGGAGGCATGCAATACTTTTAAAAGAACTATTTGTTTTTCCAAACAAATTCTCAATGATTTTTAATTTCAAGAAATGACCAGGATGGCTTGACCGGTAATGCTATGCTTCAAGCATTAGGGAATTTCATATTTACTATCATTTTGTCATCTTTGTTTTGGCATGATATAATCATATACATGCATGTGTATAATATGGTTGAACTTGCGATACCATATTTATTTATAGTCTCAACATAATAATTTTATTAAGACAAAATGTCATTAAATATCCATGAGTTTTTTTGAGACATTGGAGAACACTAGCCATCGATAATTATGAATCTCATGTCTTTGGAAATCGAGAGAATAACTCATCTAAACCTTCCAATTACTTTGCACTGTATAAAATATATGTACACATGCTTTATATATTCTCATAAGAGAAATATATTTTTTTGACTATAAAGACATTTAATTTTCTTTAAATCTTATATAACACATATAATTATTCTTTACAAACAAACATATAAATTCAGAAAATAAAATAAGAGCTATAGCCTTATATATAAGAATTTAATAGACATAAGTTTTCTTTGATCGTAGAATAGGCAGAGCCTATCATATATAACGATCAATACAAAAAAGACAAAGCTTTTTATTTGATCATTAATAAGGCAGAACTTCTATATGTATAACGATCAGTCCAAAATTGACATAGCTTTATATTTGATTGTATAGAAGGCAAAGTCGATCTTTCCGAAAAGGACATAGCCTTTTGTTAGATCGTGAAGAAGGGACGAAACCTACCATATCAAATGATCAATCCAAATATTATATAGCTTTATATATGATAGTAAATGAGGCAAAACCTACCATATATAATGATCTATCTATCCGGAAAAGACATAGCTTTTATTTGATCGTGAAGGAGGCAAAACCTACCATATATCAAACGATCAATTCAGATATAACATAACTATATATTTGATCGCAAAGGAGGTAAAACCTACTACTTATAACAATCAATCCAGAAAATGACATAGTCTTCATATTTGATCATATAGGAGGTATACCCTACCATTTTTAATGATCTTTCTGGAAAAGACATAGTCTTTTGTTAGATCTGGAAATAAGCAAAGCCTACCATATAACTATCTATCTATCCGAAAAAGACATAGATTTTATTTGATCATAAAAGAGGCAAAGCCTACCATCTAACGATATATCTGGATATGATTTAGCTATAGATTTGATCGTAAAAGAGGCAACGTCTACAACTTATGACGATCAATCCGGAAAAGGCATAATTTCATGATATCTATAATATTTATGTTCTATAAACATAATTGAAACAATATAAACTTATTTACTTCATAAAAGCTCAAACGGTAGAAGCATCGTGCTGATAACGTGTTATAAAACATAATACAAATATATAATATTATTATATTATATATGTATATGTGTGTATATATGTATGTATAACTAATTAAATATATACACTATAATATTTGTGGGAGAGGGACGATAGGTGAGTGAAAGAAAATTACTCTCTCTCCTTCTTATTACTTTTCTTCTCGTACAACACATATATATAGTCTATCAAGTTACTCCTATGCTAAGTAATTAATAAAAGAAAAATACTTAGGTTCACTCCTACTCTTAGGGTGAACCTTTTTGTTCACTTCTTCCTTTTCAACCAATCAGCTATACATTATTTTGTTTAAAAAAATAAATCAAAATTAAATTAAAAAATAATACATATTAAGGAAACAAATTCTGTATAATTTTTTTTAAGAAAAGTTAAATATTGGCTTGATTTAGATTTTACAATTAGAATGAAATAATGTATCGGTTTGGGTTTACAAATAAGGTAATTAAGATTTAGATTTTACAATTCAAACAAAATTATATGTCGGTTTGGGTTTAGAGATGAAGTAGTTAGGGTTTAGATTTTACAATTAAAATGAAATTATATGTCGGTTTGGGTTTACAAATGAAGTGGTTAGGGTTTAGATTTTACCAATTGAAACAAAATTATATGTCGGTTTGGGTTTACAAATGAGATAGTTAGGGTTTAGATTTTACAATTAGAACGAAATTATATGTCGGTTTGGGTTTACAAATGAGATAGTTAGGGTTTAGATTTTACAATTAGAACGAAATTATATGTCGGTTTGGGTTTACAAATGAGATAGTTAGGGTTTAGATTTTACAATTAGAACGAAATTATATGTCGGTTTGGGTTTACAAATGAGATGGTTAGGGTTTAGATTTTACAATAAAATGAAAGTATTGTCGGTTTGAGTTTACAAATAAGATAGTGGTTAGGGTTTAGATTTTACAATTAGAATGAAATTATATATCGGCTTGGGTTTATAAATAAGCAGTTTAAGTTTTTAATTTTATAATAGTGTATACAGATTTTGTTTCCTTATTTTATAAGCAGGTCAATAAATAGGTTCTTAAATGTATTATAACATGTCAAATCATTGACTAAAATTATAAGAAGTAGACAAAGGGATTCATTTTAGGAGTGAACTCAACAATTGTTGTAAAATAAAATATATGAAAAGATAGGATCATATAGATGGATAATCACTTCGATAATCATCTGTTTATAAATTACAATTACATTTTTTTTGTGGAAAATAATTACATATTTGTCCATGTGGAAAGACTCCATGTCAGATACATATTTACATATTTGTCCATGTCAGACTCCATGGAGTATTGTAACAAAGTTGTTAGCAAAAAAAAGGAAGCTAAGAAATATATCTTACCTAATATATTTGAGAGGAGATATCTTAGGGCACGTGTCCAATGGGTGGAGTTTAAGCAACAACTAAAAAACTTGCGCGTGAATTTTTATTTTTTTTATTTCTTTTCTCCCTCTCGATCTCTCTCTCTTTCTCTCTCGATGTTGTTCTCGTTATCTCCGATGGCGAAACAAAAGGATCTCCATATCTAATCAGCCATGTCGTTAGATTTTAGAGGAGAATCTTCCGCTGGTCATCATCTACAATCGGAGTTTGGTTGGTCACGATCTGCAAAGGAAGAGTTTGGTGAACCAAATCAATGGTCAATGATTCAATCTGTCTCTCGATGCTCCAATCTCTTTCTGATGGTACGATTTTATCTATCTTAAAATGGCAAAACGACTTAAGCTGCAGCTCCATGAATCGATTAGGTTTAGTTCACTTAGTGTAGCATAGTTTAAGGTTATTTAAAGATGATTGTAAGATGCAATTGATAGATTATGTCATTTTGTATTAGAAAACATCATTTAAAAGCTTTATCAACTCTCGAGCCTTGTGGATTTTGTTGCAGATGGTTCTATGCTTCTTTTTTGCTGAGAATTACATAATTAAGGTAGGTCATCTTAGACATGGGAATCCAGAAACTTTTATGGGAGGTGGCAAAGAAATCATTCGCTGGAGGTACCATAGGGCTTACCATTTCAGATAAATGTTGTAGCGTTTGTTCCAGTGAGAGGAGATTCTTATTTAGGTGAGTGTCCTTTTGCCAAAACTGGTTCAAAGTTGACTCTTGCATTTTTTGTCCATTCTTATTTTCTTATTAGATGTTCAATTGTTGGTGATGATGATTTTGTACTTGTGGACAAATTTTGCCTCAAGGATTACAAGTTTGCGCGTGGTGATGTTGTAGTGTTCAGGTACTAGATGAATGGTTAGAGTATTCACAATGTCATTAAAATGTAAAACTAATCACTAGAACCTTGCAGAAAAAAAAAAAAAGAATTTCTATTTGGGGTAACGGAACCACGCACCAAATATCCCAACATTGTAAGCTTTCTCTTGTTTCCTCTGTTTCTCCGGTTTGTGTTTTTTTGTTAGTTGATGCAGCTGACATATCCTTTTCTTGCTCAGTTTGGTGGCTTGTTGACTGCCGCGATTGCGTCACTTGCTAGTTGCATAGGTCTTTGTATGTATGGCTAGGACCGAGAGCCGAGAGCAACAGCACCAACTAGCCGACATCAACTTCAACCTCATGGTTCGTGTCATGGTGTCATGCTTGGTGTCATGAGTTGTAGTCAGCACCAACAACCGGAGAGCATTTTCAATCTTGTAGTCAGCACCAACAACACCAACTTCAGGTGACTCTATGTCCTCTACTTCTTCTTTTTCCTTTTTTTTTTAAAGCAAGTACGTTTTTTAAAAAAATTTAAGAACTTTACCATTGGAGGTATAATTTTTAGTTGTATCTAAAAAAGTGTTATTAGCTTTGAATTTGTATTAATTAAAATAATGTTAACATATTTGCTTAATTACCCTTTATGAAGTAAGAAATTAGATATTTTATGAAGATTTTTATTGTGAAAAGAAACTAAAAGTGGAAAATGTAAGTGGAGAATACCTAACTTAGTAAATCTTTAATTGGTATATAATAAAAGTTGATCTCCAAATAGCAAATTTAAGAACAATATACATTTTTATGTTCTAAACACAAATTATAATATGTATGTATCTCTCTATTTGATAAAAATCCTAATAACGTAGACTAATGGACTTCTCATTGCATTGGGCTTTCTAAGGGATCCACTAATAGTTTTAACACATATAAAACCGCACACCTATCTAACCCTAGAAAATGTTGATTGTTGAGAGCTTCCAGAAGTTTCTGTAAGCGACGCTGAACACTCAACAAGTGTCAAAGGCTCTCTCTTCTTCAGTTCCTTCTCCGTCTCGTCTCGTCGTCTCTCTTTGCCTCTTAAGGTACGTCAGAATGTTTCTCAAGCTTTCGCAAAACCTTGTCCTCTGTAGTTTGGCAGCTTCTCTGGAATCTATAGCTCTGTGTGTTGTGTGTACGTCGTTTCATATTTGGGGAATTCTAAATCAAAAACTTGTCTTTGTATAAACTGTGTAGAATGGATAGAAGAATGGATTTTGCTGCATCAGCTTTTGCTATGATGAGTAATTGGAGAGCAAATCATCCTCCTTCTTCTTCTTTCCCTCAGGTTCGTTTTAATTTTTTCTCAAGCTTTCAACTTCTTCTTCTTCTTCTTAGTCTTAAAGAACATAAAGTTCAAAACTTTCTGTAGCTTTGTGTGGTTTGATTAGTATTTGGGAAAATTCTAAATCAAAAAACCCTCTCTTAGTTGTTGTGTAGAGGGGTTCAAGTGTACCAGATGTTGCCGTTTTGAGGAGTTGGAGAGATCATCTTCCTCCTTTTGCTTCTGTTGTCAAGCTTTCTCAGCTTACTACTGTCAAAGACAACAGAAACGAATCCTCTGTTTTCTCGTCTGGTGGATACAGCTGGTATGTGGTCTTGTTCTACACTAAAAAATTTCATATCTTTCATCACTTTAAGTAAGAAAGTTTGTCTTTTTATAACCGATCTATCTCAAAACTATGAAAATCAGGAGATTGGTTGTGTACCCTAAAGGAAATGAAGAAGACAATGGAAAAGGATTTGTCTCAATGTATGTGGAACTTGACAAGAGCTGCCTCTCATCCACATCAGCACCACCCACAGAGGTCTCTGCTTATCTCTCTTTCTTTGTCTTTAACAAGAAAGAGAATAAGTACCTTTCAGTTCAAGGTTCGTATGCGCCTACTCTCTCTGTCGTATGAACATATATTTTATGAATGCATCAGTGATATGCGTATAACATCCTTAACGTATAAACATGTAGATGTGGAAGTAAAGAAATTCAGTTCTTCAAGAACGGTCTGGGGAGTTTCTCAAGTTCTTCCACTTGAGGCTTTCAGTGACCCTGCCAATGGATACATCTTGGAGGGAGAAGAACATGAGTTTGGTGCTCATGTGAAGATTGCTCCATCACCTGTCGCTGCTGCTGAAAACCTCCCTTTTCACAAATTCTCTTGGGGTGTTAGGGATTTCTCTCTTCTGAAACAGAGTGATTACGTCTCAAAAACCTTCCAAATGGGAGAAAAAAAGTGGTGAGTCTATGAATGTTTCTTTTTTTTCTTTTTTTGATATAATTGTAAACTCTTTCTAACAAGTGGACAAATAATTTTTTACAGGACTCTAACCGTGTATCCAAAGGGAGACTCTAGGGCAGGCGACCAATTGTCCAGCTATGTGCATTTAGCTGAAGGGGAAAACTTATTGACGGGTGAGCTGATCATGGTGCGAGCACAGCTGCAGATTCTAGACCCACATGGATCGAAAAACCTGTCAGGATGGCGTAAGTAAAAAAATATCGCTTATTGTCGGTGCGGATGACATTTTCATTATGCGTTCTTAACTGATGATGTCAGATGTCCTACTACTATACATTGACTATAACCTAGTGGTTTTAAGTTTATAACTAACGTGATTTACACACTTTGCTTGTTTTGTAGATCAAGGTTGGGTCATGACCTCGAACGCAGGGAGGGGCATTCCTCAGTCCATGCCTTTAGCCGAAATTCAGGAGGGTTACTTGGACGATGAAGATACTTTGAATGTAGAGATGGAGTGCGAAGTTGTTAACGCCATCAAAAACGACCCCTTCTTTTAGGGTATCTGTTTAGCTACCTCTCTCCGTCTGTATGACTTGCCTAATCTGTTTTATGCGTAGAGATCGAATGTGAAGTTAAACGCTCTATCTATGTTTAGGATTATCTTATTATTATCTACCATGCATGCATGTATGACTAGTCTGTTTTATGCGTAGCGATTGAATGTGATGTGAACGCTCTATCTATGTTTAGGATAAATCTAATTATCTCTAGCTACCATGCATGTATGACTACTCTGGTGTATGCGTTATCATTAAAGACCTTATTAGTTATTTAGTTTTTGTTTGTGTCGATCCTTGTTTCTTTCTTAAATCTGTTTTGTTATGGTTTGTGGTTTGGTTTTTATCTCCTACTCACCAGTTTATTAAAATTCTATGTGCCAGTTTATTAAAGGTAACACCATGTATCTGAGATAAAAGATCCGTTCAATTATTGGCTAGCATCTGTTGAAATCTAACTGATCATTGTTCTGTAATTATTTTAAGTTTTTAATTTATTCGCATCCCACAAAATAAAGAGAAAAATATATACATAATTCATAAAAAAATTCTCAAAATACCATTAAATCACATTTTTAGATGATAAAATATAAACTTTTTCATTACACTAAAAAAAAAAAATTTGTTTATAATTTGATTTTTTACTAATAAATTATTACTAAGAAATGCGATTGCAAATATAAACCAGACGGACTTGTGGGTTTGATCATCCCAAGTTTCATTTTTTAATAGCGACTTGGAAATATTTCAGACAATTTTTGGGTTTTCGTCTGTTAATACGCACAATTTCTGGTTTTTTTCTCTGTTTATTCCGGGGGAAGATGAAATCAAATCGCAACAGATATGTAAAACAAAGAATGCACACAGGTTGCTCGATAAAATTCCCCATTATGATATATATATATATATATCGAAGAAGGGTTGTTGGAAAAAGACGATACCACGAGTTTGGGTTTCTCTTGTCACGTGGATCTCACGTGATATAAAGCTTCACCAACTCGCGTAACGTGGATCACACGTGATAAAAGTTTTCATCTTGTTGTTGTTATCGTCTCCGTTTGATTTTTAAAAATCATAGAGGAGTACAGACCAAGTAGAGCCTTGAGGAGAATCGTTCGTTACTCGTTTGAAACATTTGATGAAATTTACAATGAAAAGGTTTTAGACTAATCCAAGCTGCTTCTAACAAACACTTAGGAGGGGAATTTTCGAGCCATCGAAAAAGGAAAAGGACGATGCTTTCCTGCTTCAGCTACTTTTCTGGTTCAAAAGATCCTTCAGGTTTTTCCCTAAGCTCCCTTTTCCTTTGTCTTTTAGGACTTCTCAATAGTTAGTTCATATTTGGAGCCCAAATCGATATTATAAGTTACATTACAGAGAGATCTTTGATGGGAGTTTATATCATTTTTACGCTGGATTGTACTGTTATTTGTTCTCTCTGTGTAGCATATTTACTTTTAAGAATATATATTGGCACAGTTGTTTTAAAGCTTGTGACTTTTGTGGTAAAAAAACCATAGGCCAGGGGATGGGTGACCCATTTACCGCAGTCCGCAGAGCTTGCTTATGGAGCCAATCGAGCTGAATTATATCGGTACGTAAATTACTATAGACTTCTGTATAGTTTCTTTTGTGCAGCAAATGTAACATGTTTCTTCCGAACTCACGGCCTTTACAGGAGATAGTTATAGAACTTTATAAGCTTAGTCACTAACAATTTTATCGAGTGTATTAGGTTGAGAGCAAGAATTACTTGATTCTTACAGTTTTTTTTTAATCTCTTTACAGCTGTACCATGTGTCCAACAATTACTCGTTTCCTCGGTACAACGATCCGCTAAAGGTAACTAATCAGCTTGTACATTGGAAGATATATGCTCTTGACTTCATTGACAGGTTCTTTTTTTTTTCTTCCCTGTTCGTGCAGCTCGTAGAAAGAAAGAGAGGTCGATGCGGAGAGTGAGAAAACTGCTTTACGCTATCTTACGCTCAGCGCTAGATGATCACCAAGAAGAAAATTTTGCACAATGAGATGACTTGATTGATATGCTTCCCATAGTCACGTGAAAGGATTTTTTGGTGTAACGCAGGTTGATATGCCGCGTGCTTGCGTTTGTGCAGACAGCAAAATATATGAAGCTTCTCAGTGGTATATTTGCCAGGTACTCAGAACCAGTTGCTTGGTTTTGCATTTTCCATAAGAAATTTCTTGGTTTTTGTTTGTTGGAAAGATTGAATGTTTTTGTTTGAATTGTTGGAAGGGAATGAGATGTCCAGCAAACACCCACAAGCCGAGCTATCATGTGAACATGAACGCAACAACGTCAAAACGAGGAACAAGTGGTTCTTCAGGCTAAAGAGGAAACGAAAGAATGCCAAACACAAACCCGGATGATGTTGGATAATTCCAAGACTTGGAGACTAAGTAATCTCTTCCTAGAAGATGTTAGAAGAGATAGAAAATAGGAAATACAAATAAGGTCTAAATATTAGAAGTTTTGTAAGTTTTCCTTTTCCATATAGATTTAGGGGTTGCTAAGATCTATATAAATAAGAGGTCATGGAGAGATGTTCTACAAGACCTAAGAGAGAAAGAGATTTAGTTTTGAGAAGTTTCTAAATCAATAAAGAAAAGTTGTTCTTTAATCTTTCAAGTTCATAGTTCTTTTGATTTGAATTGGTATAAGAGCCTGTGCAGAAGATGGTGGTTAAAGAAGCCTTGTTCTCAAGCATGGGAGACAACAATCCACCACAACGATCCAAAGACCTTGGGTCACCTTCGATCCAGTGTCCGATGTTAACATCGACAAACTACACAGTTTGGTCGATGCGTATGAAGATCACGCTACGGGTCAGCGAAGTATGGGACACAATAGAGCCAGGCTCCGCCGACGTAAAGATGAACGATGTGGTGAATGCTCTGTTGTTCCAATCGATTCCAGAGACGTTGATTTTGCAGATTGGAGAGCAAAATTCAACGAAGAATCTATGGGAAGCTATCAAGTCTCGTCACCAGGGAGCAGACCGGGTGAAAGAAGCAAGACTTCAAACTCTCAAAGCAGAGTTAGATCAGGTAACAATGGGAGATTCAGAGTCGGTAGATGAGTATGCAGGGAAGATGTCAGGACTCGCCGCTCAATCAGCCTCCCTAGGAGAAGCAATCGATGAAACAAAACTTGTGAAGAAGTTTTTATCGGGACTTCCAAGAGAAAAATTTATTCATATCGTAGCATCTCTTGAACAAGTTCTCAACTTAAACACAACAACCTTCGAAGATATAGTAGGAAGGATAAAAGCTTATGAAGAACGAGTTGGGAAGGAGACCTTGAGTGAAGATCAAGGTAAACTCATGTTCTCAAACACCAATTACCGTGGAGGGTACGGTGGATTTCGAGGGGGAGCAAGAGGCAGAGGCGATACCGGAAGAGGAAGTTTCGGTAGAGGCAGAGGACGAGGTCGAGATAGATTTAACGGTCAAAATCAAGTAGGAGAAATCTCAGAGAAGGATCAAAAGAAGAAAGATCTTACAAAAATCGTTTGTTGGAGGTGTGACAAGTCGGGTCTCTATGCTTCAAGATGCCCCGATAAGCCTTTGCAACACCATGAAACAAACCTAAACGAGACTCAAGAAGCTGAAGCCCTCTACGTTCATGAAGTGGTGTTCTTGAACGAAGATAAAGTGTTTCCTGATAACTCAAGTGTTTGGTATCTCGACAACGGCGCAAGCAACCATATGACAGGAAACAGAGAGTTTTTCTCAAGTTTAGATGAAAAAATCAAGGGGCGAGTAAAGTTTGGTGATGGGTCGTATGTAAACATTATCGGAAAAGGTTCAATTGTCTTTGTGACCAAGTCGGGTGAAAGAAGAGCTCTCAAAGAAATATATTACATATCGGATTTAAAACACAACATCATCAGCCTTGGACAAGCAACAGAGAATGGTTTTGAAGTAAAGATGAAGGGAAACACGTTGACCTTAAGTGATTCGTACGGACGACTACTAGTTCAAGTTGTAAGGTCGCCAAACCGCCTCTACAAAACGCCGCTGGAGATCATCTTTCAGAAGTGTCTCTCAATTCAAGAAGAAGAAGCTAGATGGACTTGGCATGCGAGGCTAGGTCACATCAATGTTGGTGTCATGAACAATATGGTGAGAAAAGATATGGTCGTGGGAATGCCACAAGTATTACGTTAGATGAACGTATGTGATGCATGTCTAGCCGGGAAGCAAACCCGACACACGTTCCCAATCAAAGCAACTTACCTTGCAACACAAGTGTTAGAGTTGGTTCACGGAGATCTGTGCGGACCAATATCACCACCAAAACTAGCAAACAACCGGTACGTGTTTGTTTTAATAGATGAATTCTCGAGATATATGTGGACAATGTTGGTTAAAGGAGAAGAGTGAAGTGTTCGATCGGTTCAAAAGGTTTAAAGAATTTGTGGAGAAACAAACCGGCAAGGACATTAAAACCTTTCGCACCGATAGAGGATGAGAGTTCACTTCTACTGACTTCAATCGATTTTGCGAAGAGAATGGAGGTTCTAGGCACTTAACCGCACCATATACGCCACAACAAAATGGTGTGGTTGAGAGAAGGAATCACATATTAATGGAGATGACCAGAAGCGTACTTAAAGAAATGAAGGTTCCGAATGATATGTGGGGAGAAGCCGTACGTCATTCAACGTATCTTATCAACCGAGTTCCAAAAAAAGCGTTACAAGGTCAAACACTGTATGAGAGCTTATGGTCCAAGAAACCCAATATCGAGCACTTAAGGGTTTTTGGATGTGTAGCTCACGTCAAGATCACTGGACCACATTTAAAGAAGCTAGATGATCGGTCAAGAAGTGTGATCAATCTCGGAACAGAACCGGATTCTAAGGCATATCGTCTATATGATCCACTCACAAGGAAGATAACGGTTAGTAGAGATGTAGTATTTGACGAGAAAAAAGCTTGGGACTGGTCTCCTCAAAATGAAACTGATGAAGCACCAGGAATGTTCAAGCTTTCTCATGGCGGATTCATAGAAAAGGGAGATAGACAGGGGAATGATGAAAACAATGACTATCATGATCCAGATCAAGATCGTATGAACCAAGAGGAGGAAGAAGCAGAGCAGGGTGACAATGGCGTGAATCATGGAGCTGAAAATCAACAAGTAACAACGAGATACGGTCGTGTCATACGACGACCAGCTTATCTTAATGACTATGTGTTACTTGCAGATCAAGAAAGTGGAAGACTGCTTCTTACGATTGACGGAGAACCAGAAAACTTTCTTGAAGCAGAACATCAAAAGGAGTGGATTGACGCAATGAAAGCTGAGCTAGATTCGATTGTAAGAAACGAGACATGGGAGCTCGTAGATAAACCGATTGGTGTTAAACCCATAGGACTGAAGTTGATTTACAAGATTAAGAGAAAAGCAGATGGAACGGTGAGTAAATTCAAGGCAAGACTTGTGGCGAAAGGCTATGTACAACAACAAGGGATAGATTTCGAAGAAGCTTTTGCTCCAGTAGCAAGGCTAGAGACTATACGACTCCTAATAGCTATCGCAGCAACAAGTGGGTGGGAAATACATCACCTAGACGTCAAAACCGCTTTCTTAAATGGTGAACTAAAGGAGTTAGTTTATGTAGCACAGCCTGAAGGTTTCGAGAATAAGGGAAAAGAAGATCGAGTGTATAAATTTCGTAAGGCACTATATGGTTTACGACAAGCCTCAAGAGCATGGAATACAAAACTCGATCAATTTCTAAAGGAGATGAACTTGAAAAGGTGTGTCAAGGAGCCATCAGTATATCTCAAGAAGAATGAGAAAGAAATCTTGATAGTGGCAATCTATTTTGATGATTTTTTCGTAACGGGAACTTCACGCAAGGTTATTGAACAATTCAAGGAAGATATGTCAAGGAAATTTGAGATGTCGGATTTAGGCATGCTAACATATTATCTTGGTATCAAAGGGCTTCAAGGAGAAGATGGGATCATGATAAAACAAGAAGGGTATGCACATGGGATCCTTAATGACACTAAGATGGAGTCATGTGCCGATGGAGTCAAACTTGAAGCTCTCCAAAGCATAACACAAACTTGAGATCGATGCAACCAGTTACAGAAGAGCCATAGGGTGTGTGAGATATTTACTTCACACAAGACCGGACTTGGCATTCGCGGTTGGAGTTCTAAGCGGATACATGCAAAGTCCAAGAGAGTCACATGGAAAAGCTCTCAAACACGTGTTAAGGTATGTGAAAGGAACAACTAACCTTGGTTTGCATTTTAGGAGAGACGGATCAAAGAGAGTGATAGGATATAGTGATAGTAGTTACAATATCGATGTCGATGATGGGAGAAGTACTTCGGGTCATATGTTCTACTTCGGTTCGTCGCCAATCACTTGGACATCACAAAAGCAATCAACCGTCGCATTATCCTCATGTGAAGCAGAGTTTATGGCAGCGACGGAAGCCGCAAAGCAAGCTATATGGTTCAAGGAGTTTTTAAAAGAGGTTCTTTGTATTGACGAGAAGGTCATACTAAAGATCGACAACAAGTCGGCCATTGCTTTAACCAAGAATCCAGTGTTTCATGGAAGGAGCAAACACATACTCTCAAAGTACCATTTCTTTCGAGAATGCATAGAAAACGAACAGATTGAAGTGGAGTATGTACCCAGTGTGGAGCAGAAGGCGGACATTCTTACTAAGCCGTTAGCAAGAATAAAGTTTAAAGAAATGAGAAGTCTAATCGGAGTTGAAGAGACAAAGCTTCCTGAAGTTCAAGTTGGAATTAAGGGGGAGAATTTTGGATAATTCCAAGACTTGGATACTAAGTAATCTATTCCTAGAAGATGCTAGAAGAGATAGAAAATAGGAAATACAAATAAGGTCTAAATATTAGAAGTTTTGTAAGTTTTCCTTTTCCATATAGATTTAGGGGTTGCTAAGATCTATATAAATAAGAGGTCATGGAGAGATGTTCTACAAGACCTAAGAGAGAAAGAGATTTAGTTTTGAGAAGTTTCTAAATCAATAAAGAAAAGTTGTTCTTTAATCTTTCAAGTTCATAGTTCTTTTGATTTGAGATGAAACAATGACAGAGGATGAGTTCTACGAGTGGTTGCAGAACACCGTGCAAGTTTGGGAACCATAACCCGAACCCCCTACATAGAAAACCTTGTGGAATCATCTAAAAATTTGCAAGGCATACAACGCATGGGAAGAATGTCAAGATCCTAGTGAAGGTCAACAGGTTATTAATAAAGATGGGAATTTACAGTCTGGAAAAGTGTCTGCGCATATTATTAGAGAAGCATTGAATGAAATGGTGGTGATTTGGGGAGTTACCATTGTCGTTTGTAGAAGGAATGGCACTTAAACACTTTTTTTATAATTGTTAGAGACCTCTTGATTCTGAAGATAAGGACGAGACAATTAAGTGGTTGGCTTATGGTCCACGTAGTATAGCCAGATCTTATACAGGCTACATTTTCAATGGTCTGAGGTTTCATACAAAGTTAGTGCATAGGCTAAGTCAGAATAGTGGAGTTTACTATGAGGCAACAGCAATGTGTAGATCTAGTGCAAGGGACACAACACAAGTGGTAGATGTTGTATCATACTATGGCAGAATAGTTGATATTATCTTGTTAGACTACAATGTCTTCTACGTTCCAATATTCCGGTGTTAGTGGGCTGTTAAAGGTAACGATGTTAAGCTAGAAGATGGTTTTACGCTGGTTAATATGAATAAGATCCAAATGTCATTTGCAAAGGACCCATTCATTTTAGCCTCTCAAGCGAGACAAATATTTTACTCCAGGGAGAATGACGAATCTAAATGGTATGTAGTTTTGAAAGGTCCATCTAGAAGATACAGTGATAAGAATGTGGATGATGGATATGAAGATGTTGGACCATTACCTTTGGATATTGACATGACTCTAGAAGACGTAGCAAATGAGGCTCAAAATGTCTGAGATGATTGTGAAGGAATTTTTGTGTGATGCCATTCATTTTCTATTTTTTTTAAAAAGGGATAGTGATTGGTTTCGCATGAATGTTATGTTTTTTTGTTATTGGAAACTTGGTTTGTCTTTGAGTCTATATTTGAGTTTCCTTTTGAGTTTTACAGAAGGATTGCGATGGGGGGTAAGGAAAGAAAGGGTGCAAGGAAAAGGAAGACCAACGTAGAAGATGATAACCCTGAATTCGTTGGCACCATATATCCTCATGACACGCAGCCTCAAGACACACAGCTTGATGAACCACAACCTCAGACTGTTCTCGGTAGCCATATGGTTGGGTCTGAAGCTGATAAGGACGATAAAGAACAAGGAGCCGAGAAAGAGTCCGCTGCTGTCTCTGAGGAGGCTATTGATACGGTTCCGCCCCAGCCTAAGAAACATAGAGGACCAACAAAGATGAAAGATATTGCCAAGGATCCTAATACACGAATAAGAGTACAGTTCACTGAATTTGGAGAACCATGTGGAGAAGGATCGGTGAAATTGTCATCCTACTTAGGTCCCTTAATAAGAGAACATGTTCCCGTCGTGATAGATGATTGGAAAAAAATTGGTGAGGATCTGAAGACAGTTCTATGGGAATCTGTTAAGGTAATTTAATTTCAGTCACATTCACAATTAATTTGCTCTAAGTACTATTATATTTTTTTTTTAACGTTATTGTAGATACGTTTTGAACTAGATGGATAATATGAGAGAGCGGCTGTTATGAAGCAGATGGGATGTTTATGGAGGGCCTCTAAGTCACATTTGGTTAATCAGATTAGGAAAGCTCAGAACAACGTAGAAAGAATGAAGCTACAACCATACAATATTCCTACGACAGAGTGGAGAAAGTTTGTCAAACAGAAGACTAGCCAAGATTTTATGGTATTAACTTGTAATTAATTTGTTTTCCACATTTACTGTGTTAATACTTTTATATAGGCTGTTAGTGATTCATACAAGGAAAGAAGACGTAAGGAGATTCCTCACACATATAGCCGTAAGGGAATGGTTAGATTGGCCAAAGCTTTAGTAAGTGTGAGTCAGTGATTATCAATATATTTTGGACACTAGTTCTAACAATGGATTCAAAAAAAAAACAATGGTTTCTTAATGTTACTGTATGTGTGTTATAATTACGCAGAGAAAAGAGAGCTCAGATGAAGTGACAAGACTGAATGTGTGGGTTAAGTCACGAACTAAAAAGGATGGGACATCAGTGAACACGGATGCTGCTGCAAAGATTGTAAGTCATCTACTCTCTTCTATGTTTTTCATTATAATTTACCTTTATAAACATAAGTCCGACATTTACTAGGAAAAGGCAAATGAGTTTGTTCGGTTTGATGCTCCATCATCATCCTCATCACTCCAAAAGAAGACACTCTTGCTCAGATCTTGGGACCTGACAATCCTGGATGCCTGAGGGCAATGGGTAGAGGAATGAGTATGACCAAACTTGCTTGTTTCCAGAAGAAAAGCAAGTATGTGACTCAAATGCAACAGACCCAAATTCAGTTGCAGCACTAGGTCAATGAATTACAAGATGCTCTTGCGAAACTGAATAGTCCTGTAAGTCTGTAAGTCTGTGTCATTAGATTAATGGTCTAAGAAAAATGGTAACTAATTATATTTCTTCTCATTTTACAGCGTCAATTTTTGGAAGTTGGTGAACATTCAGCACTAAGAGTAAGTGTTAATGTATAATGAGATTTGTTGATGTTTGTTATTGATAGTTAACGAAATCTAACTATTATTTTCAATAAGATTTGTAGAGTGTAAACCAAAAACCGCAGCCTAATTAGTGCATTATGTATGATTGGTCTGACTCTAAATTCAAAGTAACCGAGGGTTGTATTCTGTCTTTTGATCACATGGACTTCGTCAACAATGTACCACTGGCCCTAATTCAGTGAAGGTGTTGGTTGAGATGGCTTTTAAACGAGATGCATTTCTTTGGAGACCTGCGCCAAATTTGTTTAGTATTGGTCAAGCTGTAGGAGAAACTATTGTGTGGCCTCAGGATTGTGTTGATGATATTGAGCAGGAATTAGAACCAGAAGACATTCCGCCTAAGGTAATGTTTTCTTAATCTGATTGATTGTACTTAGGATTTGATCTCTACGTTTTAGTGTTCTTAAATCTAGTAATATTTTTCTATATTGGACTTATTTTTTTTAACAGAGCCCAAATACAACTTCCATGAACAAGTGCAAACTTCTACATTGGCTTTCAAATGATGATAAACCTGTTGCTGAAGGCCGTTGGCAAACTCGTGATCCCAAAGATTTGGTGAATGGCCTTCCTCTCGGACCAAATGCATAAAAGTTTTTGTGGCCAACAGAAGAACTCTCAAATCTTCATGACTCTTTGAAGTCGTTTGTAGCATGACCATTCAACAAAGTTTTATTGGAAGATTTAAGTACAGAGGCACCAACTACAACATCTCCTCGTACGCAGTCACCAGTACTCACTCCAGCAGCTCCTGTGAAGAGTTCAAAACCACTTTCACAATCTCCATCAAGTTCATCTCAGCAGGTAAATTTCAATGTTTTTGTTACTTATAGAATATGTTATGATCGTTAGCAGTGATGCCTTTGGTAACCCTTACATATTATTTACTAGGTTATATCCCGCGCATACGCGGATTGTTATATATATAATAAATTATGTTAATTAATCTAATTTTATTTAATAATGACAAAAAGCAAAAAAAAAAAAAAAATCTAAATCTAAATGTCTTTAGGAAATTTACATTTAAAAAAAATCATACAAATTCATAATATATAACTAATTTAAATATAATCACACATACATATCTCTTGATTTTTTTTTATTATTTAACTTTGATAATAATTTTTATTAGTTTCTCTGAGGATTTGATGTTAAAAAAAATGATAAAATGAAAATTAACTATGATATTCAAATATTAATTTAAGTTGTTCATATAAGCTAACACATAACCTAAAGTACAAAATGAGAGAAACAAAATTATTCTCTATAAAATCATATGAAGTGCAAACAAAACTTTAAAGTACAATTCCCAAAGATTAATTTTACTTTTTTAAGTCTCTTTTTTATATTGCCCTCATTTTAATTTATATTGCTAGATTTAATTATAATTGTTTCATCTTTGTAGTAAAAGGTAGATAGAAAATAGAATATTATATTGTTTTTATATAGAGAAATCCTTTTGAAGTACATATTTGAATTATATAAATATAGCTTAATGATCTTTTATGTAATTATATGTTTAATCAGAAACTAAATATAATGATGAGTATTCTTAAAAATGTATTACAATTTTGTTAGAGGTAAGAGAGAGTTAAGAAAAATTGATTTGATATTGCACAATTATATTACAAAAATTTCTTTCCTTAGAAGTTAGAACATTACATATTTTTAAGAATCAAATAAATATATATGAATATGTAAGAAATAATCTAACATCTAAAGTAAAGACATAAGTACATAAAAGCAAGAAGAAATAAAATGGAGAACAAAGTAAAATATATTATTAAACTCTTACAATATTATCTTCATTGAGTTTTCAACCAATGCAAGAACATTAGAAACAAAAAAAAACAAAGAAAATATTTAGGATTTAAGATATGATGGATTAGGATGTGAGAATGATTATTTATAGGATAAGAAGTGATGGGGTATTGTTACATTTCTCAAAAATTAAATTAGAGGAGTTATAATTATAATTGCTAGGGTATTTAACTGAAAGTGAATGTAGAAAACAAATAGTCAATTAACAATTTATGTAATTTCAGTTATAATTTAGTACTAAAGTGTATATTTAAAGTATGAATTAATGTATATGATTAAATATGTTGTATTTTAGGTTTAACTAAAAATAAATATTATATGTTTAAGAAAATAAATACCAAATAGACCAGTAAGGAGAGAGTAACTGAAATTAAAAAAATATTATATAATATAAAAAAATATAATCTTCATTGAGTTTTCAACCAATGCAAGAATATTTAAAACGAAAAAAAAAAATTGAGGATTTGAGATATGATGGAGGAGGATGTGAGAATGATTATTTATAGGATAAGAAGTGATGGAAGTTACATTTCTCAAAAATTAAATTAGAGGAGTTATAATTATAATTGATATGGTACTTAACTGTAAGTGAATGGAGAAAACAAATAGTCAATTCACCATTTATGTAATTTTTGTTACAATTTAGTACTAAAGTGTATATTTAAAGCATGATTTAATGTATATGATTAAATATGTTGTATTTTAGGTTTAATTAAAAATAAATATTATATGTTTAAGAAAATGAACACCAAATAGACCATTAAGGAGAGAGTAACTGAAATTATATAATATTATATAATATAAAATATATAAAATAATTGGGTAAGAAAATATTAAAAAGAGACCACAAAATAAATTTAAAAGAAAATTACATGACAATATGTCACATGTCACAAACAAATTAAATATGAAAATAAATTATATATTTTTAAATTAGATGATAACAATCAAAAATAGAAGAGTGTGTTTTTCATATTTTTAAATTATAAAGATTAAAAAAATGCCAAAACAATACATGACATATTTAATAATTACCAAAAAAAAACACGAACTTTTTTCCGTTGCCAAAAAAATACTTAAACTATTTTATAGTTGATAAAAAAATATATGAACTATCACGATTTTCCAATTTCCCACATCACATTGTTACGTTTTTTAACGACGTTAACGTAATCTTTTTACAGACGAAATATTGATTTAAGATCTCCGTTTTTGGTCAATGGAACACCATGAAAACAGTGGTGAGATTAATTAGGGTTTCTAGCGGTAATTGAACAGATAAGAGGGGAGGGTGGGGAAGAGTGAGAGGCGAGAAAGAGGAGAAGACGAAACTGTGAGATTCCGTCGGTTTTGCTTTCGAAAGTCGAGATATTTCTGTGGCTCATTAACTATTTAAAGCCTATTAATAATTAGCTTAAACATGAGAGAAAAAGAAAGATTCAGAGGTACCACATAGCAGATAGATAGAGTTTCTTTAGAGAGTGTAAGCCTACTTTATTATATTAGATACTATGCAGCATATTTCTCCAAAACGGATTGTCAAGAAGGATCAGAAGTGTAGACTGCTGGACATTACCGGTTAGAATAGGGTTATTGCAGAAGGACGCTGGTCTTCAAACAACCCAGAGCAGTTAGTGCATTTTGTTCCTTTGGGTCATAATGCAGTCCTTGTGTGGTTGATGTAGTGAAGGTGCCTGATGCCAAGGTTTGGAGGCCTAATTCTGCTATTGAGTGTATGGAGGATGCTATTGGTACCAGTATAGTATGGCCTGAAGAAACGTTGTCATCATTTGATGTCGAGTAAGAACCGTATGATTTTCTACTTTCGTTGTTGTGGCAAATGAGACTTGTGTTCTTTGTTTGGGATTTATGGAATTGAATCGTATCCTCATTGTTGGGAAATAACAATGTTTGATATTTTCTATTATGGAATATATTTTCAGCTTCATCACAGGTTTCTATACTTTTAAATTGTAACTTCATGTGAACATGTTGTATAGGGAACGGTTTATAGTAATCAGAAAAGCAACCTAATTGATCGTTATAGCGGACAAATGAAGTCATTGTACACTCACTTAGTAGCACATAACAAAAGCTACAACTCATATACAAATAGCTCAACACCAATGCTAAGAGAAATAATCAAATGGCATTAACATAGAGCTACTAAAATTAAATCATTGCAAGAAAAGATAGCTACGTTTAACGTCTATATAGCAAGCAAAAAGTACTATTATATAATTAAATATAGCACGATATATGTGTTATTAATCACTATAATATAACATTTTAAATATGCTATTATAGGATACCCTACGATAGCGCTTGCCCGAAAACGCTATCTTATATAGCCACTCTATTATAGCGTCTCTTTTTATAGCATTCATGAAAACACTATAATAAGCATATTATAGCATTAATCGTCTGCTATCAATACTCATATTTGTTGTAGTGGATCTGCTTCTTTTTTTTAACGGAATCTTTTGATGATATTTGTGATCAAATTGGTTGATATATATAGATCGTTGTGGAAGATCATGATCGATTGGTATCAGATGAGTCTGATCTCGCTTCTATATCCGATAACTTCGATTGCTCTCAATTGGAGGAGGAGGAGACGGTTCTCTTGATATTTCAGATGCTGAAATGGTGAAATCAGATGAAGAATTGGCTCGAATGTTGCAGGTTTTCTTATTACTTCATTGGAATCTGATATGATGATGATGAAACGCCTGTATGAAACTTGGTTTGTCGAAGCATAGTGGTTTTTGGGTGTAGCGGATAAAATTAGACATGGTTTGTAGAATATGTGTGAGGAGAATTTGAAGCTTGGTTTTGTCAAATCTTGTTTCTGTTTTGTCATCTTTCTTTGATTTGGGATCTTTTGAGAGTATTAATTGACAAGGCAATTAGGATCTCTTGTTGTGAATGCACTCAAAATGGGGTTTGGTTATTGATGGGGTAACTTTATGCACGAAAAAGTGTGAAAAGCAAGATCATTGGTGCTTTGCATGCGTTGCATCTTTGAATACGAGATACATTGTTGTTTTATTGGGGTCACACTATGAAATGTAAGTGGTACAATTTTCATATTTTAAATGAAGAGGTGGTTCCTATTTTTCATTGGTTATGGGCTCCACGAGGTTTGTGCATAAAAAATATCTAATCCGGAATCCGACCCAATAAACCGGATTCAGGTTGGATATAGATTTGCCCATAATATTGGATTCTATTTTCCAATACTCGTGGGTTTGCGTTAGGTTCGGGTAATACTTGGTACCCGTTTGGGTATCCATCAAACCCGAACATATTAACATATTTATAATATTTAGTATTAATATAATTCAATTACTTAAAATTATGATTACAATTTTGAATATTTTAAATAGTTTTACACTTAAATATCAATAATAACCAAAATATCTAAAATAATTTGTTACATAAGTCAAAATTTAGCTAAACTTATTTAAATTTTATTAATTTTAAAGACTTTTTTCGGGTATCCCATACGCCGAATCCCATATTTAATCCAATATGTTCCAGAAAGAAAATAACATTTCTTACGAAACAAAAAAATTACAACATTAAGAAAAATAAAAGAAAGAGTTTTCTTGGGAGAAAAACCACACAACTCCTCAAATAACTGTACAGTTTAGATTTATTTTCATGAGAATGTTTTATGTCGGCAATAAAACGCTCTTCAACATACTTCATCTCATCCCCATAAATTACTGAAACAAACCCGTATTGATAATTTATGATGATGATAACACCAAAAAAAATCCAACCGACTGGTGCATCAGAATATAGACCAACGATCCCCCATGCCATCCCAAATAAAGTTAAGCTAGAAATATACCCATTTCTGAAGCCATCCACGGGAAGAATTAACTGAAACAATGAGATTGTAGCGAAGATGGAACAAAATATAAGAGCAGAAACATCCAACCGCTGCCACGTGTAACTGATGAGGAACATAGCGACGCTGACAACGAATGTTAAAATGTTGATGAAGATTTTGTGGGCTTTGTAAGCCGGGTTTGGTAAATCTGAAGAGATAAAGCAACTACTCAACTTGCAAACGTAACAGTAGGCGCACAAGAACCCCAAATACCTAAATATAGCATAACCAAAACTCATTCCTTCTTTGTATGCAATCAAAGAATCTCATGCCCTCGCGAAGCCAAAGATGGAATTCAATGCGAAATCAAAAAATAATGCTCGTGTCTTCATGTCGTTGACACCAACAATTTCAGTTGACCAATTGGAGAACATTTTTGCGTTGGAGTTAACTGGCATACATATATTTTATACTATATATGTTTGTTGTGTTAATCTCTAAGCATTAATTAAAGTATATATGGAAGAGATCTCGTATTTAATTTGTTTCTTTTTAATATTTTTTTTACTGTGAAAAAGATATGGTTGTATAACTTCAAATATTACAAGTAATTATAAATAGTCTCTAGTTTCTAACACCTGTACAAATAATATAATTTTACATTTTTTTTTTTAAAAACTACAAATATATAATGATTTTTACTTATGTTATCTTTTTCATTACTAAAGTTAAATACTTTTGATTTTTCGTTTTAACATGTGTGATTGAAAAACAACAGATTCTAAACAATTTTTCTTGTTTCTAAGACTAATTATTATGTTTGTACAAATAAGAAAATGATAGAATAAAAGAAAAATGGTGTATTAGTATTACAACTTAAATTCTAAGTTATCGCTTCCTCTTTCATTTAGAACTTCATAGACAACACAACAAACATAAAGTGTACCGGTCGGTGAACTTGGATGAAATTAAAATAAGCTCGGACACACTCATACAGAATCCCACCAACTATGTTGATGATATCATAGGATTAAATGATCGAATATCCCGAACACTATGGATCCATATGTCCATCTTATCCATATTTTGTGGTGGAATAGCATGGGAAAATATGTATCCATACAAGGAAGACATGAGCTTCGAATATGCATGTCTAAGGTACGGGGGGTTAGGTAGCATATTTGGTCTCGTTCGCATATTGATTGATTGGATTGCATCAACTCTTCAAATTCACCAAGCCCAATTTTCAAGGCTAACCGATTTATCTTCAATATTTTCCAATTTATGGTTAGCCTAACAATGTTTCTGATCACTTATATGGATCAGAGGTGGGATATCTTTTTGATATGGATTTGTATAATCCTCACCTTGATCTCATTTGTTCAATTTAGTTACCCAATAGATGGGTTTTAGATTCTATATATTATGATGGTAGCCTTCTCCGGATTTGCTTCAGGTATCAACGGTCTATATTTTGATATTGAGTCATCATGGCATTGGGCTTATTCCATCCTCGTTTTCGTTTTTGTAATTGTTACAAATCTCTATCGGGAGACAATATTAATCCTGTTCAGAAGGATTTTAATGTTAAAAGTGAAACATGATCGCTGAAGTTAAATTATTCTCAAAATAAGTCTTTTTTTTGTTTCTTTGAATTGTAGTACATTTACAAAATATAATTAGAAAAGTAGTCACATTACTATTCAAAATTAGAAAAATAGACTTTCATCACTGTGCCTGTAATAGAACCTCTGTCTAATAGAGAAAAAAGAGAATTGATGTAGTTACAATTATGTCTTTATCTCTAATTATCACATATTGTGCAACTTTCTTCTCTCTCCAATTTTTTTTTCAAGTATCTCTCCAATCTATTTCTCCAACTCTCGTCTCTCTCCATCTTTGCAAAAAAAAAATCATTTTTTTATTTATTTTGTTTCCTCTTTATTATATGTTTTTTCAATCTAAAAACTAAAATACTAGTCAATAAAAATTGGTTTTTAAAAAATTTTCAGATATATATAAATCTATATTTTTTTCTTTCTAATTTGATATGCATTTTGTTTGATGATTTTATTTGATAATATTAAATATTTTTGTTACATATTTTGTATTCGTACACATGATTAAGTGTACAGATGTTTGTACACATTATTAAGTGTACAGATGTCTGTATACATTTGAAGTGTACATATATAATTTACTTAATTCTTAGATTTTTCATATGCTGGATGGTTTAAACCGTACACAAGTATTGTTGGACGGTTTGAATCTATCCAATATGTTGGATGGCTTAAACCGTACACAAATATTGTTGGACGGTTTGAATCTATCCAACATGCTAAATGATTTAAACCGTACACAAATACTGCTGGATAGAAGATAAAATATCTATGAAATATATTTGAAATCAGTAAAACAAAATGCATATCAAATTATAAAAAAAACATAGATTTTTTATATGTGGAAAAAGTTTAAAAAGAAAAAATATATTAATAAATATTTGAATAATTAGGAAAATATTAATGTGATGAATAAAAAAGAAATAAAAATAATACTATATATAGAAAGAGAATGAGAGAGAGAGAGAATCGTAGAAGCAGGAAAAAAAAAAAGAGAGAAATACACAATTTCCTATTCACAAAGATAAAGTTTTGTTTTTTAATACCCATAGCACTATATGTAAATATTATATTTGGTTGAGGGCTGGAGAGTCATCCAAATAGTGTACTATAATATAAACCGTTTATTTTACTAATTGTGAATAGGGACTGTACTACTTTCCTAATAAAGTTTGAAAAACTGTCTATCTTGCCAAATATCTCTTTTTTTTTACCTTGCTATTTTTCCTTGTTGATTTTTTACTTCGATTATGATTTCAGATTGCTATTAATAATATACATAATGTCTTCTTTACTAGTAGTTTTCTTTTCTTGATCTCTGTTCAATTGAATTTCAGTATTAAAAAAAAGATTGAAACATACCCTTTGATGATTAAAAAATATATATATAAGATATATGTCACTTTAAAAAATTTAAGATGAAATTTGATTTTAAGAAAATCCATGTTTATAAATTTTAATAATTCATAAATCGTAGGGGATGTACTCAAATTCAATAATATTCCAAGTGATTTGAGTTTTTATGAGATTTTAAATGATTTTAATGATATTAGAGAAGTTGATATGATTTATTGTAAATTTCTTTCAAATCCCACCAAAAATCATGAGATTTGGATTTATGTATTTTTAACTAAACAAATACTCTCAAATCCTCTCAAATCCTTCAGAATCCCTAAATGTTTTAAAGACTTATGTTATGTAGAAATTGTTGTTATTAGATCAAGATTTTGTTAAACTTTGCAAAAGTTTAGTGTTATTAGTTTGTGATTTGTAAAAAGTCATTTAAAATCTTAACAAATTTGAGTTATTGGATTCAGACTTTTATAAAGTCATTAAAAGTTTTGTGTTATTCAATTAAAATAAAAAAATCTAGGATTATTAATGAATTCAATTATTATGTTATTGATTCATGATTTTATACAATTTCTTCACAAAATAAAGTCATGGAAAGTATCACAAAAATACTGGGATTGTTTGGATTATTTTACAAGATTTTAGAAAACTAAGAGGGGGTTATTGGTTCTATAATTTTAATGGATTTGGAAATCCAAACAAAAATAATGTGTTATTCAATCATTGATTTGTAAATACTTTTCAAAATTATGTGTTATTGGTTCCATGATTTACAAATACTTGTTCAAATCTCATGTTATTCATTTAATGATTTGTTTTTGGATTTCAAAATCCACATTATGTTTTATATGGATTTGAATGGATTTGAAAGTGTAAAATAGAAGGATTTAAATCCAAGGATAAAACATGTTATTTTAAAATCCATGTGTTTTGATTTTTAGAATTTATAATTCCATATAGATTTAGGAATCAACCTTCCAATAACAGAATCAACAAAACTATATAATAATACTCTTTAGCAATCTTTAAAAATCTTTTACTTATTCACTTTTCATGATTTTGTTGAAGTATTCAAAATTCTTTATAAATTGGAATCTAATAACACCCCTATTCAAATCCATGAACTGTTTTGAATAACCGTGGATTTTAAAGTAAAATTTTAAATCATCAATTCAATAACCGTGAATTTTAGAATAGATTTTTAAATCATCAGTTCAATAACAATAAATTTTAAGAATAATATAGGATTTGTAAATTTTACACAAAATACTTAAAAGATCAATTTGAATACACCCGTAAGGTTAACAGTTTGAAATTTTGAAATTTTGTGCAACGGCAAATAAATTTATCTAGTCATGTTGAGAGGAGGTTAAACAATGAAGTGATGAACCAAACATGGTTTAGACTTTAGACCATAAAATCAAATCGTACCAAACATGGTTTTCAGATATAAGAACAAAACCGGAATAAGTTTTCTCGTTCTTGTTTCTGTCTTTCTTCCCCTTTTGTCCTCCAAGACTTGTTTCTGTCTTTCTTCCCCTTTTGTCCTCCAAGACTTGTTAAAAAGACTTAAGAAGAGGAATCGATCATTTTGGAATTCTCCATAATCTGAAAAAAATGGTGGCTCGAAGGTTCGTTGTACGCCACGAAGATTCGAGCTTCGAGGTCGACTACGACACTGAAGATGGCCTTGAGGTCTTACGATTTCAAATCTTCTCTCTCACTTTGGTTCCTCCTGAAGAACAAAAGGTAAAATCTGCTTTTTTTAAAAAAAATGGAATCTTTGATGATATTTGTGATCAAATTGGTTGATATATATATATATATATATATATATATATATATATAGATCGTTGTGGAAGATGATGATCGATTGGTATCAGATGAGTCTGATCTCGCTTCTATATCCGATACACTTCGATTGCTCTCAATCGAAGGAGGAGGAGAAGGTTCTGTTGAGACTTCAGATGCTGAAATGGTGAAATCAGATGAAGAATTGGCTCGAATGCTGCAGGTTATTCTTTTTTTTACTTCCATGCGAACCTGATTTGATAATGATGAAACCTGTTTTGATTTTTTTGTGTGTTTCTTGGTTTTACAGGCAGAAGAAGATGCGATGATGTTTCAGCAGTTTGTTGCAGCACGAGATAACGGTGGATTCGAAGGGAGAGTTAGGCCTTATGTCAGCCAAGTTCTCATGGTGTGATGATACACTTAAGATTCTTTGATTTATGATTTCTAGTTTTTGTGTTTTTTTTTTTGGTTTTTTCTGGTTGATGTATTGATTGTAATTTTTTTGTTGTTTATGTTCAGTATGAAGATCCAGCCCGTCAAGAAGCTGCTCGAAAGACTGTTCCTAAAGACGAGCTCGAAGAGAAAGCATTGGTTTCTCTTGCCAAGGTTTGAGTCAACTATATAAGTTCTGATATTGAAACATTTGATGAAATTTACAATGAAAGGTTTTAGACTAATCCAAGCTGCTTCTAACAAACATTTTAGGAGGGGAATTTCGAACCATCGAAAAAGGAAAAGGAAGATGCTTTCCTGCTTCAGCTACTTTTCTGGTTCAAAAGATCCTTCAGGTTTTTCCCTAAGCTCCCTTTTCCTTTTTTCTTTTAGGATTTCTCACATTGAAATTCAAATAATCCAATAGTTAGTTCATATTTTGATCCCAAATATGGGAGATCATATCATCTTCTCTTTGGATTGTACTGTTATTTGTTGTCTCTGTGTAGCGTATTTACTTTTAAGAATATATATTGCCATAGTAGTTTTAAGACCTCTTTTATTATTAAGTTGTTTAACTGTTTGATAATGCAGATGGGTCAATGAACCTTCTTGTGACTTTTGTGGTAACAAAACCATAGGCCAGGGGATGGGTGACCCACTTACCTCAGAGCTTGCTTATGGAGCTAATCGAGTTGAATTATATCGGTACGTAAAATTACTATGTACTTCTGTATAGTTTCTTTTGTGCTGGATATGTAACATGTGTATTAGATTGAGAGCAAGAATTACTCGTATTTTCTGTTGTTAAATTTAATTGACTTATCATTTTACTATAACTTATACAGCTGTACCATGTGTCCAACAATTACTCGTTTCCCTCGGTACAACGATCCACTAAAGGTAACTAATCAGTTTTGTACATTGGAAGATATATGTTCTTGACTTCATTGACAGGTTCCGTTTTTCTTACCTGTATGTGCAGCTTGTAGAAACAAAGAGAGGTCGTTGCGGAGAGTGGGCAAACTGCTTTACGCTATACTGCCGCTCGTTTGGCTATGATTCTCGTTTGGTAATCCTGCTACCTAACATTGTCACTCTCTGCAAAAGTTCTAGTTTTTTCTTTTATTTTTGTAATATTTGTATTCATTTACAGATACTGGACTTCACAGATCACGTCTGGACGGAATGCTTCTCTAACTCGTTGGAGAGGTAAACTTCATGTGTCAAACAAATGTCAATTGATTTCCTTTGTAGGATCTTACAACTGTGAAGCAATTTATGCCGTTTTTGTCTTTTCTGCAGATGGATCCATCTTGACCCTTGTGAAGGAGTGTATGACAAACCCATGCTATATGAGAAAGGGTATGATTTCTTGCTTTCCATGTTCTATACATTGAGCAATCCCCATAATGGACTGCCATATTCAGACAAAATCTCTGCCTTGTAGATGGAATAAGAAATTGAATTATGTTATAGCGATTTCCAAGGATGGAGTTTGTGATGTTACTAAGCGATATACAAAGAAATGGCATGAGGTAATGCTACACCAAAACATTGAATGTTCTGTTTGTCTAAAAGTATCTGAAACAGGATTTACATTCATCACTCATGGTCTTGCTGTTCTAGGTTTTATCTAGAAGAACTCTCACAACTGAATCATCTTTGCAAGATGTTCTTCGAACCCTGACAAGGGAACGGCGAAATAGCTTAATGTACCAGTCTTTACCTAAGCTTGAAACTCGAGACAGACATGAGCAGGAAGAACTTGAGAGAAATCTGTATTCCCCAGATGATGCCTCAGTTTCTTTACCCGGAAGGCAAAGTGGTGACAGGGAATGGCGCATTCAGAGATCAGAATTTGGTTCAGATGAAGATTCCTCTGTCAGCTCTTCCTCTTGCCCAGTTCGCAAATGCATTGATGACCATGTGACCAACATTTATGACTCGTTTCTGCCTATCCTGACTCAGTTAGTTGAGGTCGGCTTACCTGTAGCAAGAGCAGTTGAGGTACTTAAGATGATCAAGCAAGTCCTAGTTGATCTGAAAAATGAGCCGTACAAAACAAGGAAGGCTCGCTTGAGTTTAGACTTAGATAGCTCAAGTTCGTTGCTGCAGCAGTTTCTACCTGCACTGGGTGGTTTGCTTCTCGCTGTTTCTTTAAAGAGTGAGAAAGAAGACACAGATGAGAAAAGTGTCATACTATGCTTAGATGGGAAACCCACAAAAACTGCTTTAGCATTGCCCGTTGCATTGGACGCTTTAAGGGAACTGGTCGCTGACCTCAACAAATGCCAAAATTTGAACAAAGATTCACTGTCTTTCCCATTTGTGAGACAAAATAGGGTATGCTCTGGTTCTGTACTCGCAAGTGGTGAAGAGCTTCCTGCTGGCATTGTAAGTAGTAACACTAACTACAACTCTCATCTTACCATTAAACTTATTGTGGTTATTCCTAAATAGCATGCCTCTCAATGCCTCAGGCAACTGCAGCTTTTGATGGAATCCAAGAGTCCAAATGGGAAGAACCAAATGGTGCAAAAGGTAATGAAATAAAGCCTGATTTAAAATTTTGAGATTTGTTAGTACATGTTACGATGCGATATACCAATCTCTCCTCTTACAGGCAGTTGGATTGTGTACAAAACACTCTACAACCAGATGCACCAACTCATAGCATACGAGCTCATGTCTGCTAACGATGCCCCAGAGAGAGACCCCAAAGATTGGTAATGTCTTTTTCCTATTATTCAAAAGTCTAAACATACACAATTGATGCTTTAACAACACTGTTTGTTGCCTCTCCCAGGATTCTTGAAGGAAGCAACGATGGTGGATCGACATGGTGTGTTTTAGACAAGCAAACTTGTCAGGTGTTCGAGGAGAGGTTCCAACGCAAATCCTACAAAATAACAACACCTAGATTCCAAGCAAATCTTTTCAGGTATATTACAAACCTTTTCACTCATCTACAACTTAATTGTGTCCCATTTGCTTTTCTTTTTTTCCTATGGTCATATCTAATGTGTGTATATTGCAGGTTCCGGTTTCTAAGTGTTAGAGACGTGAATTCGACCTCGAGACTACACCTAGGTGGCATCGATCTGTACAGAAGCCACCCGTAAAATCAAGGATGCAACATCAAATGTAATTTTTTTGTGTATTATATATAGATCCAAAAACAACAGTTTGTTTGTCTTCACTTTCTGCAAATTGGCCTTTGTTGTATAATGTGCATGTGAAAGCTATTGTTATGGTTATAAGTTATATAACATGTAACTTCATGAGACCAATTTTGTTGTGTGTTTGATGTCTCTTTAAGTAGCGTTATTGGTCAGGTTAACAAAATTACCTCAACCAAAAGCTTTCATTTGGTACTAATTTTTTCTAACTATTCTCAGTGAATTCTAAACTGTGAATTGAAAATTTTGCAATCATTTTTTTCATAAATTTGGGAACTATTTGTGGAAGCTTTGTGATTTTTGTAATCTCAAAATGTTTTTCTTTTTTCTTTTTTAAGGAAAATAATGATATTGAAGAAAATATTACGACATTTTGCTGAATTAACAAATGAAATAATCAAATTCAAACCACAAAAAAAAAAGAATCAATGATAAAGCAAAGTAGTAAACAATTACTATAATATCAACTCAAGATAATTAATTTAATGAAATGTCATATAACTAAAAAAACAACAATAGAAGAGTCATTATTTATTTGCGTATTCCGATAATTGTCTCTCTCTCTCTCTCTCTCTGCTAACAATGGCGGAATCGCGTGATGATCTAGCTGAATCGCTACAAAACCTCTTCACAAGTGTATCAACCATGGTCAAATCCGAGCTCCAGGTCAACTTAACTTTTTACAGCTTTCTTTTTTTATTGTATGATGTATCAATTGTTTTTAGACAGTTCTGAAATAATTGGAATTAGATAAAAACAGGGAACGAACAACCATCTGGATTTATTGGAGAAGATGAATCTGAGAGTTGCGTCGGAGTACGATGATTTAGGTGACGTGGCATCTGGGCTGAGAGTTTTCGCGGAGCAGATGAAATCAAAAAGTGGTGGCTTTGATGAGTTTGTCGGACAAATTGACGCGATCGAGAAACAAGTGTCGGAGTTTGAAGCTGTGATCTCTGTTCTAGATCGTTATGTCTCGGTTCTCGAATCCAAAGTTCGAACTGAGTATCGTCATCCTCATCATCGTCGCTCTAATGACTCTGTTGTTACAGATTAATTTTTGATTCAGTTATTAGCACCAACCATTTGTAACAACAATATTTTATCATCGTTTGTGGTAATGTTTGTTACTGAGATTGATGATGGGATCGAAAAGTGAAAACCTAACGAAAATTTTTTATTTGGATTTTAGAAATTGAAGCTAGCTTAGATAGGTTTTTTTTTTGGTCTCGATTAGGTTGAAGTTTAACAGAGATGGTAATTAATTATGTATATGAAAGATTTCATGTATCATCAATCTGACTAATCCAGTTACACTCAGTATCTGAAGTTCTGAGCTAAATCATCAGTGGTGGTGGCTACGGCGGGTGGGTTACCGAACTTCAATCCATGCCAAAACCGTTGTATTTTCTCAACACAAACGGTTTGGTTTAGCTTGGTTTCAAACCAAATCACAATTTTCTTTGGATGTCCAGTAACCAACCCTACACATAATAATACTAGTTTATACCTTGCTTGCTAGTTGTTTTGTCTAAATATTTGAGCTTACATTTCTTTCTTTTTTTTCATTTTAGTTTATGGGTTTGATTGATGACTCATAAAAACGAATATAGTAGTGTACTAAATTTTTTTTTTTTGTATGGATACCATTACATTTTCTAACTAGTTTATCTATCGATGAACTAATCTAATGGAGATGAGTTATGTTTGTTGTCCATGTTAAAACATACTAAAAGCAAACTGAACTATAATGAAACCTACTACCAATCTTTCTTGGTTTTTTTCAAGTCTATTTGTGTAAAAAAAATAAATCGGTGAAATACATACACCGTCGAAAATATTATCGGAAATTAAGTCCTAGTTATATATTTTATTAAAACTTAGTTGAAATTAGCTTTTTCTCGTCAAAAATTGTGACAATGTAATTTATGTTATCTGTTGAATCAAGCAATTTTGCTAGTAGCATAGTTGGAGTTTTTTGTTAATTCTGGACAATCCAGTTTATGGTTTAGTTCCGGTTCAATTTTCCGGTCTAATCTTTTGTTAAAAAAAGCACTGATTGGGTTTAGAGAACTTGAGAGAGAGATTTACGAATACTCTCGTCTGATTGTTCTCTGTCTCTCTCTCAAATTGGCTCGTCCTCTCCATTATAGTTCCTCTCAAGTACCACGCAAGCTGCTTCGGTCTCTCTCTCTCTCTCTCTCTCTCTCTCTCGCTGCTCTTGTTTCTAAATTGTAAGCCTTCTTCAATTCCTTTTCCAATGTTTGTTTATAGATCTCAAAGTAGATCGGAATTGACTTTAAGAGATCGACAAAACCAGATCAGATTAACCATAGTTGCTCCTCCCACTCTCTTGTAGTAACCTTACCTAGACTACTTATGACATCATCGTAACTTCTTAGCCTTTAGGATTCGTATTTACTTAGCAGAACCCAGTTATGGAATCATTGAATCAAAGTAAGAAAACCCTGATGTGTTTCTGTGGAATTTTACTTCAAAATCAATACTTTTTAGGGTTTGTAATTGACCATGTACTCCATGGTGTCCAAGTTCGTCCCTTTTTCTTTTCTGTAATCTAAAGATTTGAAATTTTATGTTGTTTCAGATTTTTGCTATCTTAAATGGGTTCTGTTGAGAAGAGATCAAAGGATGTCATGAGTGACATCCCAACCTTCAGTGCTGAGAATTTGCAGAACAATTTGAAAGTCATACAGAACAGGTCTGTGATTCTATACTACATCTCTCTCTCTTGTTATCCTTGAAGATGATCGTTTGCTGTCCCTAATATTTTCTTTGTTTTTGCAGCCGGACGTTTCTGTCTATCATAGCTGGTGTCCTTGCAGGAATAATTGGATTCAATGGCTTGACTGGTTTTGTATTTTACTTTGTGGTTATGTTGATCACATCTGTTGGGCTCATGGCTAAGGCAGGGTTCTCAGCTGACTTGTACTTTGATTCGTTGAATCGGGTCCTTTTTGACGGCTTTCTTGGTGGCCTTATGGTATGCCATCGTTTCCTTTTTTCTTACATTGTTTGTTGCTTTCCAGATACAATCCTTAGATTCAACTATTTTTATGTGCTCTATCAACCTGTTGTTATGCTCATTATACTTATGGTGTTGTTTTCTCTTTGTCGCAGTCGTTTGTGCTGTTCTGGACGTATCCTTAATCTCAACATCTGGTTGTCACACTCATATTATGAAACTGTGAAAAAGTAAATTGAAGGTTTGAGTAGCTTTATGAAAGAACACCACCTATGGTATGATATGATGTAGGTAATATTAGATAGCTTCCTAGAAACATGTGATTAATCTAGAAATGGCCTTTTTGGTTTAGTAAACACGGTAACTTCGTATAGAGAAAAAGTTTATGTGCACTCGAAAATAGTTCTCTCTTGCCTCTCTTTGTCCAAGTTGGTTTCCTTAATGTTGGAGTAGATTTGCATATGACTTGGTGCACATATTCTGAGGGAACTTCAGCAGCAAATGAAGATGGTGAAACAACACACAAGAGTGAGTTCGGGTTTGCAGCCTCTTCAAGTAACTGGATAGATTGGTCAATCTTTCTCTGGTTCCCTTTTAAACAACAGAATATGAGTTCGTATTACTTCTTTTTTTGTTTTAAACTTGAGATCACATCAACTATGAAAAACTTTTAGATTGAACAGTTTCAAGTATTTTTACACTTTCCTCCAATTTTCAATGTTTCCATTGTTTTTTTTCTTTTGTTCACTTGCATGTTTAAGTATATACCGGAAGATGCTATACTGAGATAAGTTGATCCATAAAAAAAATTAGGACACACTCTCAGTCGAGTTGAAGCTCTTCTATGGGCAATGCATTGGGGATTGATTGTCTAATCAGCTTTTGGGATTGGTTGCATGTAGTTAAACTCGACCAGGTTTGGAACTCTAAAGTTGACCACTTCTTTTCCTATTAACAGTGTGGCTTGTCTCACCAACTCTAGTTGAGTAATAAAAATTAGATGTTTGATGTCAAAAAGGAAAAATAAATACTAATAAACTCACAAAATTACTGAACCGTTTACAAAATGATATCTCAGGATATATCAAAATTTTATAGATCCTTGAAACCTATTCTCTAATTTTCAGCCTCTAGTCATAATGATTTGTGTGTGATGATCCTGACGAGTGACGAACCCATCATCGAGCTTTCTGTAAAACCCATCCTGAAGAGTTGGTTTCACAGAGGTCGTGCATCACCTGCGGCAACACAGAGTCAGAGACGAAAACAACAACAGTTTTGGTCAAAACACAGAACGTAGAAGAAAACTCAAGTGAAGACCTTTATGTATTCGTTGTTGGTGATTTCACGTTTAAGCTTGGTCCTGCCTTCTGTAAATACTTGAGCCTTCATAAGCCTTGTTCCAGGTGGATTGTCACGTAAGAGCTTAATCACCAATGCCCTGATGATAACGAACACAGACATTAGAGTTTCCACAGAAACATAAAGAACCAATGTGAGTATGCTCCAATAACAAGTAACCTCAAAGCATCATATTCTGGGTGGTCTGGAGACGACTTGGAGACAAAAGAGCCGTAAATGTCAACAGCCTCACCACTTATAACTTCTCGGAGATCATTTTGGTAAGCATCTACAGCTAACGCCACATTCACTGCCATGCCCGAATCAGCTTTTGGATTATTCGATGTCGAAACTGCAAGATCCCTAAGTCCTTGGCAGATTGTCTCGTAGCTGCACAAAAAAATCTGTTTCATATCCAATAATCTGAAATATTTCATAGTTCAGATAATTGAAAGTGTATAATCCTAAAGAATGTCACCTGCAAACTTTGTGAGTTTGAAACACCTTCTTTAAGGCCTTTGCTAACGCCACCCGAAGTTCCTCTGGCATATTTTGTCCATCAACAACACGAGGTATTGTATTTCTTGAACTTCCTCCTTTGTCAGAGAGGGTTGTTGGAACCTCCGGTTTAACTGTAACTGATGAATTTTTGCCAACAACATTCCTCCTGTTATTAGCTCTACTTTTTCCTCCTTGGGTACTCATTACTGACTCTAGCTTCTTTTTCTTTTCCGTAAGAAAATTATCTTGCTCCGTAACAATCGCTGGGTAGGATTTTATGAATGAGACATCAGTGGGCTCTTTGAACTTCCAATCGTTTAGCAGAGGCCTTTCTTTGGCAAATACAGTCAACATAGTTTTCACCTTATCCTTAAGGACACCCATCGCTTCAACCTCAGAGTACTTTATTGATGTATTCTTGCTGAACAGACACAGGAGATAATCCCTGGAAGCTCCTACAGGCCCGTCTAGTTTTAGTAGACTAGTTTTGGGAGTCCATAAACCTTGAACTAACCAGCCATATTCTTGGAGGGCCTCTAAGAAATCCTCGTCTGAGAACTCAGAGGCATAATGCTTAAGAACACTGTATCGAAGCAGCGGTGGTCCCTGTTATGATAGAACGAGTTAGACAAATGGCTTATATTTTACTCAAAACTAAAAGAGCACAAACCATATAACTTTCATCTTGAAAAACAGAAAAGAACAGGAAATTGTGAAACATAATGCTGACAACAATAGCACCAACCTCGCAGAGCAACTTTTGCACACGTTCTTTAAGTGGTAAGGAGAGCAAGTCCCTGTAGGCAGAAGACTACATCTTAAGGAACATAATAAAAGGGTGCAAACGTTGACTAGATGACACATGAGCCCAGGCATTGGTAAAGCGACAGTGAATATTTTTTTTGATGATTAGATGACAAATGTTAACTAGATGACCCTGATATATTTACCTTTTCGATGTTTCTTTCGATTCAGAGTTTTTGTTGCTTCCTCCACGGCACAGTTCATTGATATAAACGCCCCTTCAAGGAAATACAAGAGGATATTAAGAAAAAGAAAAAAGTTTAAGGTAAGCAANCCATATAACTTTCATCTTGAAAAACAGAAAAGAACAGGAAATTGTGAAACATAATGCTGACAACAATAGCACCAACCTCGCAGAGCAACTTTTGCACACGTTCTTTAAGTGGTAAGGAGAGCAAGTCCCTGTAGGCAGAAGACTACATCTTAAGGAACATAATAAAAGGGTGCAAACGTTGACTAGATGACACATGAGCCCAGGCATTGGTAAAGCGACAGTGAATATTTTTTTTGATGATTAGATGACAAATGTTAACTAGATGACCCTGATATATTTACCTTTTCGATGTTTCTTTCGATTCAGAGTTTTTGTTGCTTCCTCCACGGCACAGTTCATTGATATAAACGCCCCTTCAAGGAAATACAAGAGGATATTAAGAAAAAGAAAAAAGTTTAAGGTAAGCAAGAAAACCCCAAATTCTCTAAGGCGAACTAAGTGAAAAGGAAGACATCATACGGGCTCATGTTGAAATCTAATGAAGAGTTCCCATTCGACATCATCCCGTTAAGATATCTGGAGCAATTTTCTGACTGAAGTCCATGATACGTGAGTGCAACCCAATTCTAAAGGAAGAAGAAAGATAGCAGCATAAGTTTACCAAATATCCAGCAACAAACCAAAGAAACGATCACATAAAAGCTAAATAAAAGTCATACATCTTCATTATTTGGTTTCTGATCCGTCGAAGCCTGCATTTCCTTGTTCTGCCACAAATAGAATATATAGACTCAAAACTAGAATCACGTAAACGGTGGCATAAGCTTAGCCAAACTACTCAAACCAATCTTTGACACAGCAGAAAGAAGAAATGAAATAGAAATAAGACTGAGCAATAATGCTAAATCTTCAGCGCTTTAAAAATTGAACCAAAATCAATACACCTCAATTCTTTTGCAAATTTTGGATCATGATCTATACCTGTTTTTTGGATGTTCCAACAGATTCTTCAGTGGATTCTGCTTGTTTCTTTTTGCCGTCAGATGAAAGATACTGCATAGACGGTCGAAGCTGAGCAACAGCATGAACAGGGTTCAAGTGTAACTGCAAGTCAACAAGTCCAATTTAATAAGGTATCCAGTCCACATTCCACAACAATGTTATCAAGCTTTCGAAAACGAGGAAAACAATACCTTATCACCTGAAAGAACCCCAACAGCATAATCCAACGTAGGAGGCTGCTTCCATGTTGTTTTCAAGGTCTACCAAAATGAACAAATAAACAAGAGAAATGAAGTTGCATCACAAAGATTAAACTTAAATCAAGGTTGGAAACTAAAACCGGACCTGCTTAGTCATATCTACTCCAAACGTGGAATCATAGTTCTTCGAATGAACATCCATAGACAAATCAATTTCCACTTGCGATGTAGAAGGATTCACTCTAACCTTGAAGACACAAAAATAAACAAAAAAGATTAGAACCAAAAACAAAACAAAAATGCAGATCAAGTAATAGCAATACACAAAGTAGAACACTCACTTCTTGGCATCGTTCATCCATTTCATATGGACGCCAAGACGGTCTTAGAGGATATTGTAGAACATAAAGCTGTCACATTTAAGAAACATACACATTAATCAAAACTCCATAAACAATTAGCAAAACCAAAAATGTCGTTTGAAGAATCAAATCCAATACAGACCTCAGTATTAGCATCAATAGACGGTTTGAAGAAAACATCGATTTCACGAACAACAACATCTTCTTCTTCTTCATCATCTTCTTCCATTTTCTCTTCCTCTAATGGAAGCTGGTCTTCCACAATCAACTCAGTTTCCATGACCTCCGGCTCTTTATCAACTTTTGGATCAATCTCCATTTTCACAGCACCATTATAGACCTCAGGTGGTTCAACCTTAGCAGCACCAGTGGACTTGGCATCAACGTCATGCTCACTCTTGCTCACAGACTCAGTTTGTGACGACGCCGGCTGCTCCGGTTTAGCTGCAGGGGGTTCCGGTTTAGGTTTCGGTTTAGTCTTTCCGGCACGGCCAGGTGCGAATCTACGGGTTTTAGCAACCTCCTTTGGCTTGGGATCATCATCAAAGTCCATATTTTTTAGCTTTTTGCTTCCTGTGACAATTGCAATTTAGGGTTTTAAATCATCAAACGAAACAAAGACCGATCAAACCCAATACGTAATCATAACAAAGATTCAAACTTTGTCTAAATCACTATTTTAAAAACCAATACTTTCAGAAATCTTAATCAATAAATCTTGAACTGTTACGAACTGGCAGAAACGGGAAGTGTGCACAAGAAAGAAAGAGGGTAAAAACCTGTAAATCAAGAACAGAAGAGGAGGTATAGTCACACTCCTCCGGGCAAAAGAGAAACGTCGGCGAAGAAAGTGAAAGACTGAAAAAAAAAAATTGAAACCTTTAAGGTTCGAACCGGAGATGTGAAAACAAAAATTCTATATTATGAGGCGAATTCTCCAACAGAGCTAATAGACCTTTTAGGGTTTTGGTGTAAAACATTACATTTATTGATTATAAGACTAATGATGGCGCATTAAAGTATACTCCATATTTAGTGTATTTAATATATTTGAAATCCTTAAAAAAAAAAATAACGAAAAATATATTATTATATCAATTATGATAATCTATGTCTCTTTATAAAACTTTAATTGTATATACTGATTTAAAATCAAGAAGGAAAAAAAAACAATATCAAGAAAGACTACCATATATATCTAAGAAATTTTCATTATGAACTAAAACATAAATTTATTAGGCTTTATTAACAAAGAATAAATTTTTTTTCTCTCATAAGTGTTTCTATTTTATATATAACAAGGTGTTGAANAAAAAAAAAAAAAAAAAAAAAAAAAAAAAACAAGGTGTTGAAAGTGTTTATAACAGTGGAAGCTTCCACTTACAGAACTCTACAACGTTTTAAACTTTCAACCATGGATAATCTAACAGATCTGATTAAATCCATTTTCCAAACTACAAAAGTACAAGTCATTCCAAACTTCAAGTTCTGCTTTAAACTAAGAGTTCAGCCATATTGAACATCTTGGATATGCACTTACCAAAAAGATATCAGATCATATCCAATTATATATTCAAGACCTTGGCTGCATTCATTGAACCTAAGCACCATGACCAAAAAGTGTTGACAGAATATGCTCCTGAACCTTTTGCTCTTGCTTCCTGCGTTCTTCCTCATTCTTATTAAGTTATGAGATTTTACGCTTTAAATACTCCTCCAATTCATGATTCTTAACGGATTTCACCTTCATAAAGTTAGAGAACAAATCCAAAAGATGTAATCAGAACAAATTTTGAGTTCCAAAGATAAAACATATTCCCTGAAAATTCAAATCATTGGAGATTGATCATGCTTTGTTCCCTAAGTCCACTCATGTGGTTGATTCATTGGCTTTAGGTTTGGCATCTAAATCCACAAAGCTCCATCCATTGGCCAACAGTGTTAACTTAATAGTTAATGCTACGTAGAATCTTAATTTTTTTTTTTTGGAAACGAGAATTTAGTAAACTGATGGGTTTCAATTTGGTTCATAAAATAATATCTTCCTGTGAATGAAATATAGAAAATCCTGGCTTGAAATCAGTAACCATATACACAATTCGTTTTTTTTTTTGTCAAACAACCTCGTTTTTCATTCAAATAAAGCCTCTAGGGCAGAGTTGACATGCTCTTCAAACATACACAATTCGTTATTGTCTCAAAATGTTGCTCGAAATTCAATCATATATAAAATACATCACAATCTCTTTACTTTCTACTACAGTTAAAAAAGGTTAAAATGTTGGTAATTCAGCTTAAAGAAGTTTTAAGGGTAAAATTATACCGCAAAAAAAAAAGGAATTAAGCATTGTATATCCCAAAACATAATTGGATGTTAATATAATGTCTACTCCTTTTTTTTTTTGAACAAAATATAATGTCTACTCCTAAGTGCATTAATTTATACTAAAAATCTTTAACGACTACATTAACAACTAAACAATTAGTCGCAAATTTGGCGACCGTTTGACGTCAACATTCACAACTTCCTTATTTCGTCCTTTTTTAGTCGCCATTTAGCGACTAAACTGTTTTGTCGCAAATATGCGACTAATAAACGACTATAGATAAATAGTCACAAATCAGTCGATAATTAGTGGGTAAATTATCATTAAACTTAATGACTACACTTTTAGTCGCCGATCGTAGCCGGAAAATCCGTGTTTTCTTGTAGTGGGATTTCATTTGAATTGGAATTTGGTTTTTCGCTGGTTGTATCAACTTATAGTAGTAGTAGTACCCACAAAACACAATGATCATTATTGATAATCAGCCACCAAAGCAAAAATAGTGGGACACACACAAGAAGAGCCAAAGGAAACATGAAACACGTTCGGATGAATATGGGACCAAAACATCAACAAGTATTTAACTTTCGTCCTTACAAAAAAAAAAAACAAAATAGTACAAAAAATTGGGTGACATGTAAATCGCAAGATTTTTTTGTAGGATCTATATATATTTCAATGTTTAACTTATTAATCTTTTCAAATAGTACAACAAAATAATAGTACAGAATTATTTAAAATAGTACAAAAAAGAAAGATCTACTTGATACTAACCAAGTAACCATATTAATTTCCTTACATAAAATACTTGGGATCCTTCACCCTTTTTCTGTAAACCAATGAAAAGGTGCCAAGTAATACTATATATAAACAAAATATTTGTACTTCAAATTAAAATCGAGTTAATTATAGATAAGGACTTATTTGAGTGAAATTTATAGATTTTGCCATTTTTAAATAATTATTTTAAATTTTCTATTTTCTTATATTTAAAATCACAATTACACATTATGTTTGGATCGGTTAGGTTCCATTTTCTTTTAGGATAGAGTTATTGTTATTAAGTATGCATTTTAAGGAAAAAAAACATTCTCCAAATTTTATTTTTTTTTAGTGGAAAAAATGAAAAAATGGAAAATTTAAAAAATAGTTGGGCAAAAATGGCATTTTAGAAAATCATCCCAGTAAAATCAAATAAAAAAATTAGAAAAATATATATGTATTAATATTTTGTGACGTCGCCTCTTTTCTTAATATTTAGATTAGGGACTTTTGTATTTATCTCTTTTTTTTATTTACCTTATTCCTAAGTCCTAACATATTATTAGAAGTTTTGAAAAATATCTAGAATCCTTTTGTTACGAAAATCAGTAAAAAAATAATTTATTTGAACCCAGTCTGATACATAAACTCGTTTAATATTATAAAATTTAAACCCTATTTTTTTTTTAAAACTCAAACTGACATATAAATTTGTTTGATATTATAAAATTTAAAACCTAATTCTCATTTATAAACTCAAACCGATACATAATCTCATTTAATTGTAAACTCAAATCCTCATTTATAAATTCAAACCGACATATACTCTCGTTTAATTGTAGAATCTAAACCCTAAATCCTTATTTATAAACTCAGACTGACATATACTCTCGTTTAATTATACAATCTAAACTCTAAATCTTTATTTATAAACTCAAACCGATGTATAATTTCATTTAATTAAAAATTGAAATCATAATCCTTTTATATATATTTAAATTTACATTTAAACTCATTTAATAAAAAGTCTACATATTGTGTTTCCTTACTTTTTTTTGTTTTTAAGATGTTAATTTTAATTTTTTTAAAAATAGAATATTATCTGGCATCTTTTCATTGGTTTATCAAAGAGGAGGTGAGCAAAGGGGTTCACCCCTTAAACTGAACTTAAGTATTTTTCTTCTATGTTTAACTTATTAATGTTTCTTATTTTATAGATAATGTTAGGAATATAAAAATACGAAACATAGCTGATATTTATTTTGAATTTTAATAGAATAAATTCTCCTTTAGCACCTTATCTATAATATTATTGTATACCGAAGAAAGTGTGAAAAACTATGACTGGTTTTATCTTGGCAAGTTATGAAACTTATGATAGTATTAGTAGTTATGTTATTTTTAAACACTCTGGTATATTTAGAAGAAAATTCGATAACTAAACACTCTAGTCGTGAGCCTGTGACCATTTTTGATTGATATTTTTAAAGTCTTTTGAAAATAAAATTTCTTGTTTAGTTCGATAAATCTAATTTGTCGAATCCCTCATTTTGTGTATGTTTCATTTATGTTTGACATATTTTATCATTGTATTCTATTTGTTCTTTATCAGTTGCTTGCTTCCTTTGTATAGAGGTTAGTTGTAATGCTCCGACCGCCACTTTTCAATGGGCCCCATGTCCAATCCTAGTTCACGGTCCCACCTTCTTTAATAGGCCTCACGATCTATTACTAGGTCCGTGAGAATCTGACGGTCGATTTGCTACTTCCGGTAAGCTTTAAAGACTTGTTACCGTCCCTACAAATCACCACTTGATCTTTCCCTGTGTTTTGTCCTCACTCGCACAGTTCCGACAGTCACTTCCGGTCACCCATCCTAAGACTACTCCAGCATAAGCACGCTAAACTGTGGAGTTCTCTCAGGACGCTTGACCGAAAAGATAAGTGCACTTTAGTGACATATGTGACCAAATCAATTGTTTTAAGCCTCTCCGCAAGTCTCTGAAACCAGGGTGCCACAATTCACCCCCACTAACAGATCGCAACGTCCTCGTTGCGCACCAAGACTGTCACCCCCGACAGTGTGAGCCCACTCGACTCCACACTCATCTAGGTTCGGCTCTGATACCACTTGTAACGCCCCAGCCGCTACCTCTTAGTGGACCCCATTGTCCAATCCCAGTCTATGGGTTTTCCTTCCTTAATGGACCTCATGTCATCTTACTAGACCCGTAAGCTCACTCATATCCGACGGTCGGTTTGCTAAGTCCGAGAGGCTTTAAAGACTTGTTACCGTCCCTACAAATCACCACATGATCTTTCCTTGTGTTTTGTCTCACTCGCACAGTTCCGATAGTCACTCCCGGAAGGTCACCAATCCTGAGACTACTCTAGCTCAAACATTCTTAACTCTCGAGTTCTCTCAAAACTCTTGACCAAAAATATAAGTGCACTTTGATGACATAGATTACCAAATCAATTCTTTTAAACTTTTCTGCAAATCTCTGAAATTGGGGTCTCACATTAGTTTTCAAAAAAATTTGTTTTTTCGCTGGTTTTATTTTGTAATTTTCAAAGTATCCCTCAAAAATATAATAAAAGGAAATAAGAAAGAAATCGAATTTGTGATTTATACTATTCAAGATAAATACGCAATTATATTCTTCTTTTTTCAACATGTTATTGGATATCCAAATTTCCAAAACGAATCAAAGTGGATTTGCATATATTATCATCATTTGTGGAGTATTTTTATCTGTCCTACTAACTTGAGATATTTTGTCGACTAGATACGTTTATAACATAGAATATAATTAAAAGAATGACCGCTAAATCAAAACCACTTGTCAGAAACAGTGACTCACATCAATTATTTTAATAAATACATTTTCATTTTTGTCTTTGCAAAACAAATAACACAATTCTCTAATTTTTAGAACCCAGAAGAAAAGATTGTATAAACCAAAAAAAAGAACCCAAAATTATAAAACCAAGAAGACTTACGAAGGAAGAGAGGCGAAAAAGGTAGTGATGTCAGCTTCCCGATGGACGTTGATGGATCTACCATCGTATCTGTCGTCATCATGGGCATTCCGGTGGCCGGAGGTGAATCTTTCTTACCTGAGCTCCGGTTGGAACATGAGATTGTTGTCTTTGTCGGGTAATCTCTCCATAATCGATGATCTTTTGTGGAGTTTTGTCTCGATCGTTGAATCTTTAGCTATCGCTACTACGATCTGTTGCTTCTTCTTGTTTTGTGGTTGTACCCTCTAATTCCTTTTTTTAATTATTTAATTTTCTTATTGCCTACTAAAATCTTTGTAAATAGAATAATCAATAAATTCGAGACTTTTCTAGCATCCTCCATAGCCTGTCATGTCACCAAGTTCTTTAGTTGCTTCATGATCAAAAATCTCAAACTAAGAAAAAATTGGTTTTGTTACAATTTTATAACATACTCTTCCCAATTTTGCTATTAGACTATTTTAGTACCATTATTTTGGTCAAAGGTTTCTTTTGTACTTAATGAATATACTAAGTACACTAATTCTTATGTTTGTAACTATGGAAGTTGGATTGCACATTTCCGCTTACTTTGGTCAGTTTAGTTTGGTTTTGAGGTGTTTTACCCATGCCAGTATTAAAACAAATACAGATTTGAATGGATACAATGTAATTACATGGCAAAAAAAAATTGGTATGTTAGCTTACAAGAAAACGTAGATGGATCTGTTTCCATAGTAAAACACGTTAAACGAGACGTAGATGGATCTGTTTCCATAGTAAAATAAGTTAAACGATCGAGACGTAGATGGTACGTAAGTATAACATTCTATTTTTAAATACGAGTCAAATCTTTTTTGTTAATTTTGGAAGGTTCTCGTTGTAAGGAGTTCCGGTGAGATGACTAAGAGATTACATGTGAATATATCCGGAATCTTCCTCGGGTGAATTAATGTGCCAAAGTTGTAATCAGTTTTCTTGGAAGCCAAGCCAAAACAAGAGGCAATCGAGTCATGTTGCTCGTAAAGATGGTAGACTTTGTGGAAACTAAAGAGCTAACATTTCTGTTTTTTGAAAAAGATCAACAACAACAAACATGAAACATACGTTTCATATTCTCATTAACTAGGCATGAAAACATGTTATTATCTACATCATACCTTCGGAATAAAGAAACAGTGGAATCATATAACATTTTTGTATATATTAAACATATTTATATAAGCTTGCTCGTACGTATTACATACAATATAGAGATACACTGATGCAATCGGTTTGGAGTCTAAGATAGAGGAAAATCAATTTCGAAGGTGATTGCAAACTCTTGATATATAGACTCTGACCCGAAAAACACCCAATCTACAGACTACAGCTACGAACCAAATATTGCGCATTGTTGTCTATACACTTTGTTAGAGATGAGAAGTGATCTTTCTCAACAAAATGGAAGAATCGATACAATTGTTTAATGAAAGGATCGGAGCTCTGGAACATCTCACTCTCTCTCACCAGCAACACATGTGTCACTTCACATTCACAAACAAAACTACAAAAGCATGAAATCTTCTAAACCGATACGATTGTTTATATGCAAAAGGTCTAAAAACCAAAGTAAACCAGCTCTTCTAAACCGGTTCTCTTCTCACGCGACAATTCCGAGTCTTGGTTAGTCCTCTTCCACAAGTGATAGTGTGGCAAGATTGCATGGCAACGACATGACACGTTTTCTCAAGATGTGGACAACCCGCGTCGATTTTTCATTTCCCTTTTCTCTTCTTCTCTAATTTCAGTGACTCATCGTGAGATTCCTATAGACAAAAAGTTTGGGTTTTGGTATATTTAAATTATATGTTTTGGGGTTATTTAGCAAAGGTGTTGTAGTTTAGTCAAAACTCAAAAGTTTTGATAAATAGAAAATATGAAACGTGGGCTTGGGTCGGATTATTTTGCTTCCTCGTGGGCTTGGGATTTCTGCAGTTGGAATGACGTAACCGCAATATATAAAGAGACTTGGTCAATGTTCGATCGATTTTGAATTTGGATCGATTAAGGACTCCACTTTTCTCTGGAAGTATTTTTGGGTAACCAAATGAGAGCTACGACGCTAAAAATATAATAGTATCAATTGTCATGGTGTGTGTGCGAGTCAGCCAGCCTTTCACACTTCGTTTGCATATTCTACGTTTTTTCTATTAAATATAAAATAAATTAAATAATAATATGGATTATTGTAATCTTCTAAATATCTATTTGAAAAATAGCCATATCATTCATTGTAAATTTGAAAAGAAAATATGAAATTCGATAGTTATTTACTTATTACTATATACTATTTCTATATGATTTCAAATTTTGATTCAAAGAATTTCTACTTTTTCAATTTATTTTACTGTCACCATTTAAGGCCCTAACATAACTGCCATATTAAATGGACTAATGTATACGTATGCAGGGGTGTGTGTAGTGTTTACATGTGTGTACCTTTACGGGAATGGTGCGATTAAAGAAACACATTAGTGATCAGTAATAACTCTCCATAATATACAAAGCGTGCTTTGTTTTGATACTTAGTTGGTGTTGGAGTAGGGTTGATGAGTAGCCTGTTAGAACTCCTTCTGTTTCTATTTTTTTAGTGATTAAAAGACAGTCCATTATGGACATTACTAACTCTATGCTTTTTTCATTTACTTTTATATTAAATATCAGCCATACATAACTTGCGTAGCTATCGGCTTCCTGAAAAAGACCTAAAGCATATATATATATATATATATATATATATATATATATATATATAGCTCCATACATCGACTTTATATATAAAGTGTGTGTGTGTATGTTTGTTAACTAATGTCAAAGGATAAGTTACATAAATTGATTAAAAGAAATGGGTATAACAAATTATAATAACATACCCTAACGGCGGTTCAACTTCTAAATTTTTTTATCTTGTAATTATATGATGAAAAGAGTTTATGCTATAAATGTTACAGTTTGCATTAGGGAAAAAGGAGAAATAAACAAATGATTTCGATAATGTTTAAATAAATATGGTCCATATGACCATATCAACAACTAATGGATGGGTCAAGTACGCATGTAGACACAAACAGTGTGTGCTTTGAATATCATCTGTGTGATTGAAGACTAACATAAAAGTCGCAGTGAAGAAAACTAAAAACGAGACTGAGTTGAAGGCTAAAAGTTCTCTCCTTTATTTTTATATAAAGATGAAAATATATATGGAGGTAAACCTTTAGCACGGCCCTTAATTATGACTAATTAGATATGAAGTATATATATAAGTTTCATATATCTAGCGAAGGATCACATTAGGTCATAAAAGATGGTTTTGTATGTTAATTATTTATGTCGATTGGGATGAATAGCAATCGAATAAAAATGTAAGATTTTTAATTTGAGCCGGGCTAGAGATTTGATAGCATGATTACAAATTAGATGATCTAGAAACACTATAATACAAACTAAACACATACTACTATATAATTAACTATAGACTAAAGTCTTCTCTCTCCGAAGTCTTAAAAAGTAAACGATACATCTTATTAAATACTCAAAACAAAAATGAAGTTATACCTATATCACATATGCTACAAGCCTCTGTTCCTACTTAGCATCGATTGTTTATTTCGTGGGGATTAAACAAAACCGATGCTAAATGAAATGAAGAAGAAAAAAAAACATTAGAAAGCCACCAACATCGGCTTAGCTAAACCGGTGAAAAACTCCTCATAAAACCTATTATAACCGGATCCGGCCAAAAGAAAAAAAAAATTGCCCCGGGAAAAAAAATAAGAGATGTTCATCATTTCTTAACCTCTTCATTGGTTTGAGTGTTAACAGAATCGGATCTGATCTGCGAAGGAAGAATATCTTGAAGCAACCCATGATCTCTAATGGAAGAAGAAGTTGATGTTGAAGCTTTTGACATATCATAACCAAACCCGGGGAATGATGATGATAGCCCTGCATTAACGAAAGTACCATCGGAGGAGCTTCTACTGATCATACTTAAAGAGTTGTTGTTGTACATGTTGTAGGGTTGATGATGTTGGGTCAGCAAGTAGCGTGGCTGAGGGATGGAGAATGACGATGATGACGCGGTGGTTGCACCGTGGTCTAGGATCGGCGACGTAAGCATTCCGATGTGTCCACGTGGCGTCATGGGGAAAGGGTGAGTGTGTTGACCTTCGTAGGTTGTCATGACGATTGAAGGATCATCGGAGGATCTCTCCACTCTCTTCTTTACTCCACAAGCCACTGTGGTGCAACGATAATAGCTTCTGTTTATCACAATTAAAAAAAAAAGTTAAGTAAGAATATATCTTTTTTTAAAAATCTCTTGTCTAATTTAGTTAGAAACATGAAAGATATGAATTAAGAGAATCTGAAGATCTCGAGATCTGAGATGAAGTTTGCAACAAGTTGAAACAGGAATCTTCCGACACAAGCAACATAAATTAAGGGACGAGAAAAACACAAAACACAGAAACCTCATGGAATGGAACAAAAGAAAAAATATTCTCGAAAACGAAAACTCAAAACATTTTTGACCCTACAAAAACGCGTATTAGGTATAAATAGTCGTCTATATAAAATTAACATATACTAGTAAACGTATATATGATTGCATAGAGTCATGTTATATGCATATAGACTCTGCATATGTAGAGCACACTGAATCTAGGGCTACTCTACTCACACCTAAATAAATATATATAAATTTATAAATATGACTACAACATGGTATGTTATATGTATACATATGATTATTGAATGAACATGTATAGTGTACAATATGTAGCAAAAATGTGAATCATCCTTATGAATGGGATAAACCAGATCTAGTGAAGTATATTTACATAAGGCATATATATAGAGTAGATGTAAACACAGATACATGTTTTGTTTACATATAAGTATATATACCTAAACACATGCATATATAATATAGTAAAGATGGTCTGTATGGATCTAGCTAGGGCTACAATACATATGAATATACAGAGTTATATGTAAGTATGTACCTGGGGTAAGGACTGTTTTTGACAGCTTTCTGGCCGTATTTTCTCCACCTATAACCGTCGTCAAGATTATCAATATCGCTTTTAGTCAGAAACGCAAACCTAGCTTCTCTAGCTTTCTTCTGATTCTTCTTCTTTGCCTTCAACNAAAATTAATTTAAAAAAAAAAAAAAAAAAGAATCACAAACATATGTTAAAATGGAGGGTTAATGAAGAACTTACTGTGGCTTAGTAGTAGTACCCTTTTGGTCTTGCTGTTGATCTCCTTCTTCTTGATCTTTAACAGTAACTTCCTTACCACTATTGTTGTTATCATTTGCAGCTTCGTTGGAGGAAGATGAGAATGAGGTTGAGTTTGGAGAAGTCGGTGCTGTGTTCACAACTTCTGATGACTCAGCTTGAGGCAAGGGCAAATCCGTAAAAAAGTGGTTGTTGTTGTTGTTGTTGGGGAGAGGAAAGGCATCGAATGAGAAAGAAGAGGAATTAGAGGAAGAAGCAAACTGATGATCTTGTCGGAGCAAGTCGAGGAAAGAATTGGGATTATTAGAGGATTGGTCTTCGAAATAAGAATAAGGAAAAGGTAAAGATGAAGTATCGAAGATGCTTGAGAGATTATTCCCAGCAGCTAGCTCCAACTGATGATGATGATGATCTGATGACGTAACTAGATTCGCCATGATGTTTGATGAAGATGATGCTTGAGAGACTTGTTGTTGTCTTTGTTCTTGTTCTTGTCTTGTTTGGTGTTCGATCTTTGTCTCTGTGTTCTTGATCTCCTGTTGTTGTTGTTCTTGATGATGATGGTGATGATGATCCTCTTCTATCTTCTTCTCCATGTAATAGAGAAAAAAGATGGAATCTATGGGATGATACTTTTATAGATATATCATCATTGTCATCTTCTGATGAGAATTTAGTGAGGAAAAAAAAAGGAGAACTTTTCTTTAGCTTTCTGGGGGTGATTATATGTTTTTTTTTATTTTGTAATGGTTATGTGATTTTGAGATAAGAGAGAAAGAGAAAGAGAAAGATAGAGAGAGAGGTGTGAATATAACTTTTGTGGAGTTTTGGGTTCTTCTGGAAAACAGCTTGGATTTAGGAGGTTTCCCATTTGTTTTTTTTTTTATATATTATTATTTATTTATTTCGTCTCATTTACGCGGGCAAAGGAATATTAAAAAAAGAAATAGAATTAAAATATAATAGAAAGGAGAAAATTAAAAAAAAAAACAAAAAAACACTGCACACCGGTAAACGCCGGTGATGGGTGTGGCGTACGGTTGTGAATGGATCAAGACGGTGCCGTCCTCTGCCGGGCATTTAATTTTTGTCCCTTCATTTTTTTTTCTTTATTCTCACATTGTGTCGTGTCTCCAAACGGCATAGTTACAATTTTGGTCTCTCATTTGTTATACTTGGTTCCATTTCGGGCTCGTTACATTTCATTTTTAGTACTATGAGCGTGAAAACAAAAAAATTACTATCTCTTTTTAAATGATTACTGTGACATAGTTACCGTTTGATCAGATTTCTAATATTTATATTTTTTTTCATCAAATTCCAATAACATTTACATTTGGTATCATTCATAATTCAAAAACGCACCATTGATAGACATCATATCGGAATCTATCACAAAACTATATTTTTTAGAGAATATTAGTTATCTTATTTCAATAAACGCTTATTAGTCATTACTAAGATTAGTCATTAATAAGAAACAGTCTAGTATTGATATTTAGTTTTGGATCGAACTAATCCTTTGACACAAATCATTGATGGAAGAAAATTGAGTTATTTGGGCCCTGGCGGATTAACAGGACGAACTGCTAATTTTTGGATATGAGATATCCATCCTAGTCACTATGGACGTATTTGTCCATATAGGTAAATACTTTTAGACAAACAAAAATATTACTGTTAATTAGATCGTGATTCGTAGACAACACACCAAACCAAATTATAGTTGAGGAAACTGACAAACAATAGCATCTCCTAATTTTTTAGAATGTAGTGTAAGCCATAACGTCTTAACATGTCAGCTGATTAGATATTAAAGACATATTAGTGGAGGAAAAAATATGACTAACTAAATGCAAAGAAAAAAATAATTTAAATCCTAGGAAATTATTTTAGTCACCTCTCATAATATATATAAAATTATATATATATATATATTTAAAGAATTTCGTATCAACTTTAAACTAGACTTTGACTCAAATAATATTTTAGCAAAAAGACTCTTGTATTTACGCGTAGTTTGTATTGTATTGTACTCCAAATAAATAAAATCGGTAACAAAAAAGGTCGACGAGATGACCAAAGGAATACGAGGAGAGGCGCGTAAGGGCAGACACGTAGGAAACGAAAAGGTGTGGGTCTTCTTCTTCTCTTCTGCTGCCTCATCTCTCGCGGCCTTTGTTTGATTTTTTAACTTTCCAATATAAGTAATTGTTTTTCTTTTCTTTTTTTACGGGAAAACAACTTTTTTTGTGATCCTCTCCTGACGTAAAATTGTTTACATTTCAGCCTAATTCTATTTTGACTTGAACGTCTTGTCGCCGATTCTTTTCATATTACAGTTGCAATAGTTTATTTCTCTGTTCAATTTCTTTTTGTGTAAAAAAACTGGCAGGGACCAACTATGATTAAAGTAATCACTACAATAACTATGATAATTAAACGCGTAGTTTATAACCCTTTCTTAAATTATTTGAGCGCATTTACCAATGAGGAGAGTACATTTTCCTAATTACTTTAACTATATTCCCATGATGATACAGTACATACTAAGATATCGGCATTTCCAATAAGGAAATTTTATTAGAGGCACATACTTTCACGTATAAGATGAGAAAAAAATGCTCTGAGGGAAAGATAGAACCAACAGAAAGAGACAAAGAAATTTAGAAGTTGTTTGGTTGAAAATATTTAGCTGAATAAACAAAATGAGAAACAGTAAAAAGCAAGAAAGTAAAATTTAAAAAAAATAAAGGAATAACGCGTAACAAAGAAGCTTCGAAAATAAAGGTGACACAAAGCATACGTCAGGAGAGAGAGAGATTGCTTCTTCTCCGACAAGTCATCGGTCATAAAAAAATCCCGTTAACTATTTCTTGCTCCACGCCTCCACCCATCATTTCTTAGATATCCGCTTCAATTCGCTTCAATTGGTTATTTGGTTATATATACATGATTCGAAAATTTTGAATATCGGTAATTTTAAATAGGTGTATATTGGCTCCGTTCCAATATACATATATAGATAATTACATATATTAATTACAATTTTACCTTTTTAATAGATTTTATAAATTTCTAACTTAATTTTTTTGCTCTTTTTTTTGGACAAATTATAAATTATAATTTTGTAACTACTCAATTAAAGAAATATTAAATATCTTTCTCAAACATTATTATTTTTAATAAATTTTGATTTTCGTTATCGAGTTATCGTTGTGGTAAAAGGTGTACCAATTCTAATTTTCTATGTTACTCACCAAATCGATAAATCGGTTAACTAATTAAACCGTAACAAAGTAAAGTGGTATACAACATTTACCAGTTTATATTTTACTACTTTCTATTACCTCTTTTTTTCTTTTGGCAATACTTTCTATTACTTGTTTTAAAGGTTGAGAAAATGTTATTTTATTTTCAGGTTTGTTTTTTTCGTTACAATATCAGGAAAACTTTTGTTGCGAGGTGGGGGTTACACGCTTTTCTCAGAACATAATTTTTTGTGTCTGAGGAGAATGGAGTGTCAAGATCATGGACCTACCGG
>NC_025702.1:9421216-9435221 GCF_000633955.1 Camelina sativa | reverse complement strand
CGAGTGGTTTCAACAGTGGGTTGGTATCCATGTGTTTGGTTTGCTGAATCTGTTCCAAAGTATTCTTTCATGCTCTGGCTTGCTGCGCGGCATCGGCTTACTACCAGAGAACGCATGCTATCCTGGAACCGCTGTTTGAATCCCTCGTGTGTGTTCTGTCAGGCGCCAGTCGAGACCCTTGGCCATCTTTTCTTTGCTTGCCCTTATTCGGTTCGAGTATGGGAAAACCTCACCCGCCAACTCTTTCGCCACTGCTACTCAACCTATTTCACTCAGATTTTGTCTCTCCTTTCGAGTGCCACAATCACAGGTACAACTTGTTTCCTTCTACGCCTTATCTTCCAAGCCGCTGTTCACTCGATTTGGTTGGAGCGTAACCGGCGACGTCATGAGGATAAGTCTACCACCTCTGCGCAATTAACCAAGTTCTTGGATAGACTGGTCCGTAACAAGCTCCTTTCGCTACAGCAACACACGACCAAATATGCTGATGGCCTACAACTATGGCTTGCAACTCGACATTGACTAATTCTCCTCTTTTACTTTATTCTAATTTTTTAAAAACTTGTAGACAATTTACATAATTCTTTTGATTCAAGAACATATTTATTGTAAAAAAGAACTTCTTTTTGTTTTGAATATATTTTCACATTCATTTAAAAAAAAGAAAAACACAATTGCATATTACTTATAATAAAAAAAAAAATATTTAGTTATCATCGACCCTAGTCAAAATGTATATTTTAGGTTTTCACCCATACGTACTAAACCTCAAAGTTGCTAATAATTACCATGAATATAAAAAAAGTACATTTTAGCGTCTCACGCATACGTACCAAACGTACGTGTGAGGTTCTTTGTGTAGACGCGTGCACTGATGTTTTTTGTACGAAAATATATATTGAGGTGATACATACAGAAATCAATTAATAATGTGACTAATGGAAACCAAATCCCATTGATATAAGAACTGGTTTGACATGGTCCACTCGTTAAATGTTTAGTAGCCGCAAACTAAGGACGTACGTCCACACACTCCCTTTTCTTACGTTTTGATTAAGAAAATAAAGCAATTCTAAATATATAGCCAAATTGCGAATACAAATTATACAATACTTGTAACCACTCGGTCTTGTTTTATATTTCTATTTTGTACACACTTAGCAACATCTGTGTATCCAACGACTCCAGTTCGATCGTATCGTGCAACAAATATACAATATTGTCTATAACAATAATATTCTTTAATTTACTTGTTCACTAGGAAATATACTATACAAATTAGACAGGGAATTGTATCTTCACAAATAACATAGTTATCGTTCACACACACACATGCAAGTGTAGTGTGATTAGTTAAAATAAAAGGGTCTAATAGACTACTTAATACTTCAGAATGTTATTTGAAAAACATATACTATTTTAGTGCCATACGTACTGACTTTAATCTCACTTTCCAAAACTATATATTTTATATATATGCTAGATATGTAGCATGTATGTCGTATTCATGTGTGTGCACATGGGACATGGATGAGATCGGGGTTTGTTAAGTTTTGTAGATTACTAGATTTATAATATTACCGCGAATAGAAAATATTACTTTCAAAGCTTAAAAAAATAAAGACAATGGGTATGATTGACCACAGGATCATATAGCTAGTTAACTGCTTTAGTTCACGAGACCAGATCTAAGAAAATGTATATATATTTCATTTATGGGTGAATAAGAAATGGTCAAAAGTCAAAGGTGTTGACTATCAATTGTTCAATCAAGCTTTACACTCCGACTTATCCTAAATAAGTTTCAGATTACGATTGCAAGTCATCACTATGTAGGTGTTATATTCTTGCAGTTTCATTTCACATTGTAATTCTTCATACAAAATTTTTAGCATTCCACCTGAAAATAAAATTTCAGATCAATAGATACTATATAGTAACAATTGTACAGCTATAATTTCTTCGAGCTTGATAGTAAAATTAAAAATAAATAAATTCAGGAGAAGGTGGTGGCATAATGTTCGACCCTAATATTTTAGCTTTATTCCCAATCCCACAAAAGGTGGTTGAACCCTCTGAACTGCCTTCGCCTATGGGAGTTCAAATAGACTAAAACTTTATGGTCTATTGCCAATTGGTAAATTAAAGTATGCATGTTCTAATCACATCGATCAGTATTAAGAGTATGAATGGTGACTGCGGTCAGAGCGGCCAAATCCGTCAGCGGTTTAGTCCGCCCCAAAAATAGGGCGGACAGCAGACCACTGCGGACCAAGTCTATTTGTATGTAAAAGCGGTCCGCAGTTGGTCCGCAGCGGTCTTGTTTCTGCTTTATTTAGATCACACTATTGCACACTGCGTTTGATGAATGGTAAATAAAAAATGGTCCAGTCCGCAGACAGATTTGTCCGCCCTGACCGCTGCAACCATTCACACCCTAAGTATATGGGGTGGTAAGGACTCTAGAAATTTGGACAGTGAAAGGTTAATCAACAATAATATTCACCAATAGTGTTTTGATTTAATAGAGAGAAACCTCTAATTACAACAAATACGCCTATATAACAAAAATTATTCGGTATTAAATCTACGGCACCAATTCGAACCAATCATCCAATCACAATATATATATAGTTGGAAATAATGTCCAGCTGACTTATCTATATATTGATATAATATCATTTGACCATAATACAGTTTCAAAACTCAAATGCTATAAATTAAATTTATAAAGTTTTGAAAAAGATAGTCATGTCACTTGTCAATGCTGAAAGGAATAAAGGACAAAAGAGTTAGCTATCGTCGGTCCAAGCCAAATGAGCCATGTGTTCGTTTGTGTAATTGTAAGGTCCATATGTTAAATGTATTCCTTGACTTTGAAGTCCGTTGTGTATATTCTAAAGTAGTTGCTTTACAGATTTGTAAGGATATATATATATATGCGATTGATGGCATCGGAGCAAATTAAGATATAGAGACCGAAGAAATTCACAATATGATTAGTGGAAAAAATATATTTAGTAGCGTGGTCAGAGCTACGTCTTAAAAGAAACTGACAACCAAACCTAATCCAAATTAACACATAAATTGGAAGAAAGAAAAAAAAAACAAGTTTTCTTCGCACTAATCCATCTTATCTTTAAAGAAACAAATTAAAAGGTGATGTTTTTTATATGAATTTGGTAGATCTCAGCTATATCTAAATGATATACTAGCTAGCAGTGTAGATTTGGTTATAAAGATAATGAAAAGAAAACATATTGTAGCTCTCTAATCGATTAGTGTAAATTAAACTAAAAAAATGAAGAATAAAGGTGAAGATTCGATCTGAGTAAAATGCAGGAGCGCGGGAAAAACAACCTGTTGACTTAGGAAATCAGATGTCAAGTGAGAACACCTACCGATGATTGCGGCATAGGTGAGTTTTATAATTTTTACTTACAAAAACCGAAACTTTTTTTTAAAAACATTTGCTCCAAGAAGATTACAAGAAGAAAAGAAAATGTCAAAGTCAACAGATGAGTAAAGTTTGATTTGATTAGAATGGAATAATAATATTTGTAACGCAAAACCCTAAAACGCGTTATTTCAGACCAGACACAAAGAGACAAAAACACTTTAATAAGTCTGAGAAGGGGACAGACAGCTGCTCACTTGCATTGCTTCTCTCCAAAATCCCCCTCGTTTTCCGTGTACGCTTCTCTCTTCTTTTTTTTCAAACTGTTCTTTTCGAATTTCGATTACGATGTATATCTACAATTCTATTTTCATTTTTTTAAAGACTTCTATACTAAATATTTATGTTTTTACATACGTACTTTTGACATTTAAGAAATGAAAAATTACAAAATAATCTATGGTCACATAAATAATTATATTTGATTCACCTTTTATTGACAGATAAAAAATATAATTCTTGTGAGACAAGATTGTAAAATATATGGAATATAAGTATATCGTTATTCCAAATCAAATAAGCACTTTCTCATAATAGTATCGTTCAATTCCTATCTAGATTTTTTTTGGATTGAATAGGTTTTGATTTATCCAAATTTAGCAACTCTTAACTCTTAACTATTACGAATGATGCTATCATCCCGATCTTATGTATAGCGATATATTGATATTAAACATTTATGATAGTATCGTATAAGTCTATAAGAAAGTCAACGTGAGTCAATTCAAATCCTTAATACGTCTAATGCATCCAAAGTTGAAAAAGATAGGAAAAACATCCCCAAAAATACTAGTATTTCTTTGAATTGTAAAGAGAGTTGAAATTTCATGTCCGTATATATATCAAAATTGTTAGACCAAATTATGTCTTTTGTGGGAGAGCTATAAATGCATTTACATGTCATTATCGACATACGTATAACCTAGATTTTAATATATAAAGATAAGATGCCATGTATTTCCCAAACTATTTTATTTGTAACTGTAACCAAACACCAATATACATCAATTTCAGGATCGAAAGTCGAGAATAATTATCATCCTAAGAAGGAATAATGCTTTTGGGATTTATAATGTACAATATCTAATAATAATATAGACTCTAGTGTAATAGAAATTATTGGCATAATTTAGGAGTGTGGTTTAAATGAGGCCAAGATGAAGTATATGTATGGAGTAGAAAACAAAGAAACGAAATTAAATTGTGAAAATAGAAAAGAAGAAATGAAAATCAATAATTGAGATAGAGGTCAATATTCAAAGGTCAAGTCATGCCCTAACCATCAACAAAAACTTTTCTCAATTTACATTTTCTTTATTTATTACGTTTGTTTGTTTCTCGTAATATTCTTTATATGAAAACGACGAAAAAACTCAAAATGTTTTGATGCACGAACATAATCGTTAGGATTTTAATTAATTTAGTTTTTCTTTATTAATTATTAATTATGTTAATTTCTATTGGTTTTCCTTTCTAGATTAGGGTTTAGCTAGTTTTGTTTTACTATATAAACAGGTTTAGTTGTAACCTAAGGGAAATCATATATTATTCTTATCAATAAAGTTTTAGAGTTTATCTCTTTTATCTTTTCTGGTGGATTCCGGAACCTCTTTTCTGGTGGATTCCAGAGTTTTATCCTTCGAGTTTGTCGCTTGCAAACTCGTTTTTGAACTAGGTTTAACGCTTGCTTTACCTAGGATTTTCCGCTGCATTATTTGGTATCAGAGCAGGCTTTCTCCTGTCTCTTTTCCAAAGCTTGATCAGCTATGGGAGATCAATCTGAGACCAAAGCAGACTTTCAGAGTTTTACCGAGGCTCTTACCACGGCTCTAACTGCTTTGACCGACCAAATGAAGAATTTGACAACTGAGGTCAGAAACAGGACAACTGAGGTCAGAAACGGCTTCAACAACGCAAATCAATGAAGAGGTAGAGGAGAAGAACCAGTTAAGGTTAGAAAAAGTGAAGATGTTATTGGAAATCAATTGAGATTGTTAATCAACAAGATTAGTTTTCCACAAAGAGAATACAATTGTGTGATTGTTGAGAATTCGATTTCTAAAGAAGAAGAATCCATAGAGAAAGAGATAGTTGTTCATCAGAGCATAATTGTTGGTGAAAAACTCATGCATGATGAGATCTGTGTAGAATTTGGATCTGATAAAATCCATGCAGAATTCGGGCTCGATGAAATCCGTGCAAACTCTATGGTCAGCTGGACAAGCCTACAGAACGGGAGCGGTGTAAATTTCGGGTTTGATTCATTATGTGGAGATTTTTGGCATAATTCTTTTTGTGAAAAGTTAAGGCAAGATATGTATGGTTACTTAAGTAAAGTTTCTAAAAAGTCAAGCAATGCATGTGAGGTGAAGCTATATGAGTTTTCCATAAAAACTAATGGGCTAATTCGTGTTGCAAAAGAGAAGATACCATCAATAGAGGAAGCGCCAGAGATTTTAACTAGTTTTAAGGAGTTGAATTCAGATGAATATTTACATGACTTCCCTTCTATGCGGGATAAGGAGATGAACTTCTTCATCAAGAAGACAACTCGAAGACGAGTTTTCTTGGAAGTGGAAGAGTCTGATGCAGGAGCATAATCGTTAGGATTTTAATTAATTTAACTTTTCTTTATTAATTCTTAATTATGTTAATTTCTATTGGTTTTCCTTTCTACATTAGGGTTTAGCTAGTTTTGTTTTACTATATAAACAGCTTTAGTTGTAACCTAAAGGGTATCATATATTATTCTTATAAATAAAGTTTTAGAGTTTATCTCTTTTATCTTTTCTGATGGATTCCAGAGTTTTATCCTTCGAGTTTGTCGCTTGCAAACCCGTTTTTGAACTAGGTTTGACGCTTGTTTTACCTAGAATTTTCTGAAACATTATGTTCATAAACTACTCTCAACTTGACAAGTCAGGTTTTTTACAGAACATTAAAAAAAAATCACAACCTAAATGGATGACCAAATCATTAAAATAAGAATTATATTGCTATTTATCTTATATAATGTCCCAAGCTTTTTACCAAAAAAAAAAAAATAATGTCTCAAACTTTTTACTATAAAATGTCATATCAGTGAAAAGGAAAAGATGTTATTATTCAGAAAATGAATCTTATTCCTTCAAATGCATATGCACTAATGAGAAAAAATAATAACAAATAAATAAAAAGGTTCGATTTGAACACGATTTTGTTTCTCATTTCCACTTTTTGCTAACAAAAGCATAAGCCGGCACCAATATTGAACCTAAAAACTTGACACAAATTTGAGAAAACGACACAACTTGACTTTTTGGTATTCCTCATTCTTTTACTTCTAGAAACATATCTCGCTTAGAAGTTGGAACATTAATCAAGATCACCAGATTCTGGATATACTAGTTTGATATATCTATCACATCCTTAAACAAGTAGTAGTAAGTACTTCAATCGCGGAAACCATAAGCTGTTCTCAAAACTAGGCAGATATGTAGCGAAACAATGAAGACAAACAACGATAACAATGCTAATGTTCTATTCATAGGTTTGTCGCAGCAACAAAATTTCATCAAGATAGCAAAGCTTAAGAGTTTACAAACAACCGGATGGGGCAAAAGGTGTCCCAATAATCAGATCACCTCGTTTAAGCCCACGCGATTACAATTTGGCTCTGTGGTTCATGAGTCTGCAGCAGCAATAGCAGTAGGGGTAACTTGTTTAACCCTCCTTTGATGAACATCCCAGTTATAAACACGTGCAATAGTTACCTGTCCATTACAAAGTCTCATAGTCAAGAAAATAAACTACATTTTACACAATCTTTGAAAGCATCTACATTGATAAGATTTTACAGGTTGCCTAAATTACAATTTTGGGTTGCTTGCAAATTTAGAGTTATGTAAACTAGAAAGCAGGCCCCTACAAAAATAGGCACTGACTCAACTGAAATGAGATAACTTTACAAGTATCTCTGTACCTGAGTAACTGTGACTTGATCCCTCAAGAACTGTAAATCAGCTACAAGAACCTCCAGGCTGGCTTTAGCATTTTCCAGATTGTTTTTCAGAAGAGCAGTAGCCTATTGGAAGAACAAAGATCAAAAGAACTTATTCTATGGTCCCAGGTGCTAGAAGATTTAAAACTCGAAGAGAATATGTTTTCAGAGTAATGGACCTCATCACAGGAATATTCTAGCATGACATTAGCTCCCAACCACAAACACACTGAGTCTGTGTCTTCAATGCAGGCCCGTGAATATATTCCTTCGGAGACCTCAAAATCGGCTAAAAGCGCCTACATTGTAAGAAAAACTCCATGTGAGAAAATATTGATGACGAACATAAGAATCAACAGTAAGTTTGTACATCAAAGCAACTTCCATCTAAAAAATTGTGCCCCATTACAATCTGGGTCAGTGATACTTCCAGCAAAGCTAGAACTATGTTCCTCGACACAACATGTTCTGCTGTCACCATCAAACACGAATTTAAGACAAATAATTTAAGGGCCCGTAGGAAGAACAAAGCTGATTGCAGATATACACATTGTCTTTGCAACCAATCAACCTTGATCTTCAAAAAAAAAAGAGACTTTCAAAGGAAATGTTTTAAGTAAGCCTAAGTCGCACAAAGAGAAAAGAAAAAAAAATCTTCACATGGACACAAAGTTGGCGTTCTAACATTGGTAAGAAATCAAAGCACAACAAAATTTCTACCTTATGAAGTTATAAAATTCATGATAATGGATTCAGAAAGCTCAAATAACAATGTTAGTAAACTTAGCTTTGGTCACCATCCACCTCAAAAGAACAGAACAGCATATATGCAAAAAGGCAGTGAAGATAGACTAAAAATGAAAAAAACGACGAACCTCACCAGTACCCTTCCTAGCTTCCAAAGTGGCAACAACCTCTAAACACTTTTCAATATCTGGGATTTTAGCCTGTAACATTTATCAATACTATAAGATATCATAACACATAAAGATCAACCTCAAAAGCTAGAGGAACAAGACAAGTCGACCTGAAGATCCCTTTGCTGAGCAAGAAGCTTCATCTCAACAACTTTATATTGCTGAAGCCTAAAATCAAAGAAAATAAAATCACTAATATGAGCGTTGAAGTAAAAAACTAGATCAGGAGATTTTTGGAAATGAGCTACGAAAGAACAACATGCCCAGATAAATGTATAGACTTAAAGAGTGAAAATGAGAATCGAGAGTGAGAGAGTATGTGAAAAGGTGGAACCTTTCTTGATGAAAGGCGAGAGCAGAGTTAGGATCAAGGCCAGACTGAGAGAGATAAGTCTCGACATCTTGGATGAATTTGGCGGCAGGAATCCCTCTTCTCTCTGTCAATTCGCCACCGCTTCCACTTGGTGAAGAAGACGACATCTGCGAATCGGAATCGAAATCGAAATCTCAGTTCCCGATTTGGGGATTTAGGGTTTTTAAAGGCTTCGAGACTTGCGTTCTCGATTGTACTTTTCGACTCTTGGGACGAGACGAGACGAGACGAAAGAGAGAGTGAAACCAGCGACGAACCAAGGAGTGGTCGTTAACACGACGCCGTATCAATAATTGTCAAACGACGGTTTTTTCAGTGGGCTTAAGGCCTTACTCATGATGAAACAGCCCACTATTTTCTCTTTTAACATCGATTTATTTATTAATCTGAATTCGAATTAACAAGCATGTAAATGATCAATCAATGTTCTAAAAGCGGTATAAGTGCTATGTGCTCGTCTACATGTTGAATCAACTTGATCACATATGCGTCTTGTTGTCGAACCAGACTAGTGATGTTAAGATGGGCATTAAGCCTGCGGGCCTAAACGGACACAGTGTATTATTTTTAGATCCGATATAGAAGTTCACTTCCTTCTTTTCAACCAATCAGATTTTTCTATACGTTATTTCATTTAAAAGATAAATCAAAACTAAATTAAAAAGCAAAAAAGTTTACGGAAACAAATTTTGTATACTTTTAACTAAGAAAAATTATAAATATTGGCTTGGTTTAGATTTTTAAAATTAGAACAAAATTATATGTCCGTTTGAGTTTACAAATGAATTGGTTAGGATTTAGATTTTACAATTAAAACAATTATATGTTNTTGGCTTGGTTTAGATTTTTAAAATTAGAACAAAATTATATGTCCGTTTGAGTTTACAAATGAATTGGTTAGGATTTAGATTTTACAATTAAAACAATTATATGTTGGTTTGGGTTTACAAATGAGGTGGTTAGGGTTTAAATTTTACAATTAGAAAAAAATTATATGCCGGTTTAACTTTTCAAATGAGATGGTTAGAGTTGAGATTTTACAATTAGAATGAAACTATATATTGGTTTGGGTTTATAACAGAACGGTTTAAGTTTTTAATTTTATAAGAATGCATACAGATTTTATTTTCTTATTTTATAAGGGTATGAATGAAGAGGTTGAACCCAAGTATTGTTTCCTTTTTTTTTGGTAGGGGACAAGGAGAAAAGGATCTCCCTGCTATTTATTTAAAAAAAAAAACAGAAAATTACAAACAAATGTATCTCGGGATGGCAACCCCTCGAGCATCCTCCTCAATGAACAAAGCCATATTGTCCGGAGCTAATTCCAACAATTGAAAACCTAACGACAACATAAAAGCATAGTCGGCTAGCGCATCTGCAAGACGGTTCGCCTCTCTATACACATGTGACACACGGACTATCCAATCCCTAGATAAAAAGCCATGGCACAAGCGTACCAGGAAGGACAGAGGATGAGACTCACTGATCCATGTCCTTAAAAACTCCACAACCAATTTCGAATCCACCTCAACCTCCAACCTTTGAACATTCTTCCCCCATGCTATCTAGAGGCCATAATAGATTCCCCATAGTTCTGCCAATTGGGCTGAACAAATACCAATGTTAAGCACAAAACCACCATACCACTGACCTGTATGATCCCGAAAAGTAACGCCCGCTGTTGTAAGTCCCGGGTTGCTACAGGATGCTCCATCAATATTTAATTTAATCCATCCCTCAGTCGGAGCCTTCCATGCAACCATCTGTACCACCCACTCCACTGAATGTGGTTGATCTCGAAGCACCCGATTAGCTTGACCAACCTCCCTTTCCAGAGCACGGATAAACCGTACCCGATCCCTGCATTTACCATTGGTCCCAAATACATTCTCACATCTCCATTTCCATCCCCACCAAACGCCCATAGCAAACAATGTGGACCAAGACGACTCTGCAGCATTCCCTGCATTAGTCAAATTATTGTACAACGTCTGAGCCGGTATAAGACGGGACCAAACCCCAGACATCGCCGGACAGTCACGCAATAAATGCATTATTGACTCCTCACCCCCTTTACAGACCAAACAAATATTCGTGTCTCCAAGATGTCGTCGATACCTCTCCTGGTTTGTCATAATAGCTTGTTGAAAAACCAACCAAAGAAAGATCCTTACTCTCTCTGGCGCCACCACTCTCCATATCTTTGCGTAGAAAGCTGCCATATTTGGCTGAGGTACCCTACTCGAACTTAATAGTGCATATGCAGACGTTACAGAAAATTTCCCATCAGCTGTTCCTCCCCAAGCCAGCCGGTCCGTAGCTCCAGTCACGTTATCAAGGACAATTGTAGACAGTTCCAATCTGGTATGATGCTCAACATACGGCAGAATACTCTCCCACAACCAACCTGATTCCTCACGCCCTAAATCTTTCACTCGGAGCTTATTCCATCCCTCTGGTAAAGGTGCAACCACACAGTCCTTCAACGGGTACTCTGTTAACCATTTATCTTCCCAAAAACGGATATCTTGACCATTCCCCAAAACCCATCAATACCCTTTACAAACCACATCTCGCAGACCAACTCGCAAACTCCTCCAAGTTGAAGAACCAGGTTTCGTAGCAGACATCCAACCATGATCTTGAATACCTCTTACCTTGTATTTGCTCCTCAGGACACGTGCCCAGAGACTAGTCTGATCCCCCAACAGACGCCAACCCAGTTTAGCAAGGATTGCTTTATTCATATGGTGAGAAGCGCGGATCCCCAACCCTCCCTCACAACGAGGTAAACAAACTTTATGCCACGCAATTAAATGTTGCCTTCGCTTCTCCGGTGTACTACTCCACAAAAAATTCCTTGAAACTTTATCCAACCCATCCAACACTGACTTTGGCAACAATATTGCACTTATTGTGTGAACTAGAATTGACGATAGTACCGACTTAGTCAGAGTAAGTCTTCCCGCCATACTCAACAGCCTTCCCTTCCACCCTGCTAACCGTGAAGTTACCTTTTGGAGAACCTCGCCAAATGTGTCCTATCCTCTTCTGCAAGACTGGCATGCCCAAATACTTACCCAGATCCACAGTTGCTTTAATCCCACTCTCATCACTGATCTGCTTCCCCAGCTCCCTCGAGACATTCTCAGAGAACTCGCACTTGAGATACCGAAGCTTCAGCAAATAATATCAAATTGTCCGCAAAGCAGATGTGGGACAACTTAGGACCACCACGTGACAAAGCAATAGGCTTCCACTCCCCCCCCCCATTATTACCGACTTGTCAATCATATGGCATAACCTCTCAATGCACAACACAAAGAGATAAGGGGATAGAGGATCCAAAGGATCGTCATTGAAGGATCGTCATTGAAGGGTCCGTCACACACTTGAGAATCCATTGAACCCAACAATTCTCAAAACCAGCCCCTACCAAGGTATCCTCTAGAAAATCCCACATGATTCTGTCATATGCTTTCTCCAAATCCAGCTTCAAAAGCATCCAACCCTTACGCCCTTTCTTTTTCCGCAACGAATGAACCGCTTCCTGAACCAAAACAATGTTGTCAGTGCTCAACCTCCCCGGGATAAAGCTAGATTAGGCTAGACCAATAAGCTTCGAGATCACCCCCTTAAGTCGTAGCACCATTATCTTTGTAATAATCTTAAACAAGAAATTGCAGAGACTAATGGGTTAATTGTTTCTGGCTTAGGCACCTTTGGTATCAGCACTACCAAAGCATCATTCGTACTAGGCGGAAATTGTCCTGTAGCAAAGACGTCCAAGGAAAACTTCACCACAAAATCTCCAACCTATCCCCAACAATTTTGAAAGAGTATGGGTTGATAGCCATCCGGACCTGCTGCCTTATATCGTCCCATGGTTCGAGTTGCTACTTCCACTTCAAACTCTGCAAACGGTTTATTCAGACTCTCTTTCTCCACTCTAGTCAAACCAACAAAACCATCACGTGGTAGACTCTCAACCACCGGAGGAACATCATTCATGGAATACAACCGCTGGAAATAAGCCACAACAACGTCCTCCAGCTCTGAAGCACCCGAGACCCACACCTTGTTTTCGTTTTTCAACATATCTATACGGTTCCTCCTTCTTCGTATAATAGTAGCAATATGGAAATAAGTTGTATTTCTACCCCCATGCACTATCCACTTATCTCGAGACTTTTGGAACCAAATCATCTCCTCCTGTTCCAGAACCTCTTCAAACTCCTTCAACATCTCCTCTTCCTCACGTAACATTCCATCTGCCTGCACAACCTCCAACCTATCTTGAATCACTTTGATCTTATTCATTAACAGTTCCTTCCTCTTTTGAGCATTCCCAAATACATCATGATTCCACTTTTTAAGTGTTACCTATAGTGCCTTCAAAGCCTCTGGCGTTTTTAGCTGCACATCCCATGATGCAACCAAAATGTATTTGAAGCTAGGATGCTTTAGCCATGCCACTACATACCTAAATGACCGCCTACTCGCATCCCTCACCACTTCAGAACATAGTTGAAGATATAATGGAGCGTGATCCGACGCCAAAACCGGTAGATGTATCACACTACCATATTGCCACTTCAATCTAGAATGAGCACAACACATGACTCTGTCCAGTCGCTTAGCAATAAAGTTATTCTCAGTTCTCCCTCTTCGTGGAGTAAATTTATTGCCTCGAAAACCCATGTCAATCAAAGATACATTCTGGATCCAATCTCCAAGGCTAATGAATCAGGAGATAACCTTCCATTACCTCTTGACCTCTCAGCAATACGAACGATAGTATTCAAATCTCCACCAACCACTAACTGACCATCAAAAGCTTTGATAACCTCTCGCAACTTATCCCATAAACCCGCTCGTCTACTTACCAATGGTGCCGCGTAGACCACAACTAGGTTCAAGCATTCCGTACCATTCTGTACCATTGCCACTATAAACTGCTCAGACGACTCTATGACTGTAACTTCACCAATCTCAGATCGCCAAAGCAACCACAGCCCACCACTTTGCCCAACAACATCAACTCGAAAAGAATTCTTGAATCCCAGACCACAAAAAATCCGACTAGCATTCTCACCTCCAGCATGCGTTTCGAATAAAGCAAGGACATCCGTTTTGAATTTCTTCATTAGATATCGTATTGCTCTCCTAAAAGCAGGTTTATTCGCCCCAGCAGTTCCATAATAGACAATTCATTAAAATTTGCAGGCAAACCTTCACAACTACCGAGGCAACGCGTCATTGTTCCCCCCCCC
>NC_025702.1:9393234-9420634 GCF_000633955.1 Camelina sativa | reverse complement strand
CTTGAGCTTCATCACTCCCCGCCCCTAACCGCCGCTCTGTTTCCTCTTCGATCATTCTCTCCTCTTGATCGAAGCGAATAATCATAGGAAGCATATTATCACCGCTTACAACCTGCCCACTCCTTTGGTCACCCCTATCGCCGGAAAACACTCCTCCCGATCTACCCAAACAGACCGATTCCACTCTCAAACGTTTACCACTCGTGAACAGCAACTACTCCCCTTTGGTTGGTCCGAAGACCCAAGTATTGTTTCCTAAACTTTCTGATCAAATCACATTGCCATGAAAACAATATTAATAGCGAATAACACTAACATTTAATATAATTCTAAAATGAGTAAATTGGAGTGACAATAAAATTTATGGAAATACATAATTAAATAACCATATAACTAAGGCATGCGAGCCATTGGGCATATGATATGAAGCTTCTTTAGGCCCACCGTTTTGATCCTAATTTCTTTAGTAAGGGAGAATTAAGATACTCAACTTCTTCCGTCTCGCTCGATCTTCCATATCCGACAAAAAAAAAATCTCTGATCAAGAAAAAGATCGAGAGAATAATGGTGTTGGCGAAGCTCGGCGGTCGGATAACCGGCACCATAAAGCAGATGAAAAATGCGACAATAATCGATGAAAAGACTCTGAATGATTGCTTAGACGAGATCACTCGTGCTCTGCTCCAGTATGATGTTTCTTTCCACCTTGTGAAGGAGATGCAGACCACTATTAAGAAAATCGTCAATCTTGAGGATCTAGCAGCCGGCCACAACAAACGGAGTATCATTGAGCAATTTTTTTTTTTACTTTTACTGCAACTCTAATTCCTTATTTCTATGGAAATTGCTCATGATTACCCTTTCAGGCTATCTTCTGTGAACTCTGCAAGATGCTGGATCCAGGAAAGCCTGCCTTTGCTCCCAATAAGGCCAACTCTAGCATAGTAATGTTCGTCGGTTTACAAGGTGAGGTGGTCTGATAAACTAAGGATTCCCATTGCCTTCATGAAGAAGAATATGAGGACAAAAGGGAGAAGGTCAAGACATGGGTGGCTCAAGAAGCAAAGTGGCTGAAGGAAGAATGAGTGAAGTGTGGGAGAGACTCTGCCCCAAAGGTCTTTACTAGTTTATTGAATAAGTGAAGTGTTGTCGTTTAATGAACCTTATGAGTTGTATTTAAGGTTATCCCATTTCTAGGGTTACAACATCTTATGTTCAATCAATCAAAGTATTATTCAGTATTCTCTCTATCTTCTCTCTCAAATCTATTTGTGATTGTTGGTCACGTTGCTGACAATCTATCTGCTAGGTCACCGACTTAACAAATTGGTGCTTTCATTGAGAGATAACGATGGCTCCTCAGACAAACGTGTCCGCCGTCGTCTCAGATCCGAAGAATCCTTCACTTGAGCTCGAGCAAACCTCCTAGTCTCCGTTGACGCCAGAGACTCTCGCCTTAAGTGTGGAGAAACACGACAAGGTTCTCGTCTACCTACAAGAAGCCGTGTCCCAGATTCTGCGCAACCAGATCTACGGCGCACCTTGGAGCGCGACTCCACCTGGGTTCTCGACTCCATCCCCAGGTAACCAGTTCCAACCTTCTCCGTCACCCACAATAGCCTTAGAGAAGTCAAGGAGTGATGGGTTTTGCCCCCGCCGCCAGAGACCCACAACCGACCCTCTGAGTTACAGATTCCTACCCTGACCTTTGACCAGCGTCGCGACTACCCCAGATCCAGGCGAGTTGACATTTCGACTTACAAAGGTGGTAACCCAGAAGACTGGTTATTGTGTGTGGAGAAATGTTTCGTCACGAACCAAACCCACGAGTCTGAGAAGCTTTACCAAGCACTAACTGGCTTGACTGGTCAAGCTATCACTTGGTGGCTGTACTCGCAGGATCAATTTCAAATCGTGACATGGAAGGATATTAGAGATCGATTCAGGGAGCGTTTTAAACCCAGTCGTAGATGTTCTCCGGTAGATCATCTGATGAATCTGACGCAGAAGGGTACTGTGGATGAGTATCATGCCCAATTTGAAGAGCTGTCCGTTGAACTACCACATGTTCCTAGTGATGTTTTGGAAGCATCCTTTCTTAAATGGTTGAAGAAGAGCCTTAGGGACCCAATGGTACGATCGAGACCTCCAGATCTCATCGCGATGGTGGACATGGCTCGTCTGGTGGAGGCTCAGGAGTCGGAGAACATGAGCTATCCGGCACACAGCTACTCTCGCCTAGTGGTTGGCAATACTTCCCAACAATACTCCAGTAATCAACGAGGAAATGACTGGAATGCTAACAAGAAACCCTTTGACAACTCTAAGGAGATTCGAAGCCCAACTCGGTGCAGGAGAACAAGGGGTTCAATCCTTGTAGACATTGTGGGGAGCGGTGGTAGCCAGGACACAAATTTAAGCCTCAGCGTTTGAAATGTTTGGAGGTTGATGAAGAAGAAGACACTAAGCACTTGAATGTTGAGGAACCGGAACCTCGGGATGTTGGGTGTGAAAATGAAGAGAAGCAGGAGGTGTACACTCTAACCCGAGGATCCATAGCCGGCATGACTTCGAAAAAATCCATGAAAATGATGGGCCAAATCCTTAACCGTGAAGTGGTGGTACTGATAGACTCCGGAGCTACATGCAATTTCATCTCCAACCGGTTAGTCCAGGAAATGGGATTGGCCATCACCAGTAACAGAGAGTTTGGCGTGATAGTTGGTGGGGAGCAAATTCTCAAGGGTAAAGGCAAGTGTAATGGAGTGCTGTTGGATATACAGGGCATCAAAATCATGGAGGAATACTCCATTTTCGAGATAGGAGCAACTGATGTGATCTTGGGGTATACTTGGCTAAAAACATTAGGGGATACTCGCATCAACTGGCTCAACCAGACTTTAAGTTGGAAGATTGGTAGGTTATGGGTAACGTTAGTCGATGAACCTGCCTTATCCAAGGAGGAAGTTTCCCTTAAGTACATGGAGAGACCGATACAACACATCGGAGAGGCGTATATGTTGGAGTTGACCACTTTATTTCAAAACAAGGAGCCCCGTGCGGAGAAAACACACTCCAAGGAGATACAATCAGTGGTTAGCAACTACGAGGGAGTCTTCGAGTCACCTTGTGGCCTACCCCCTAAGCGCAACCAAGAGCATGCCATCACCTTACATGCAGGAACTTCTCTGGTGAATGTCAGACCCTACAAAAACTCTTTCATTCAAAAGAATGAGATTGAGCGTTTGGTGAAGGAAATGTTGGAAGCTCAGGTTATTAGGCCTAGTATCAGCCGTTACTCGAGTCCGGTACTACTGGTTAAGAAGAAGGACGGGGATGGCATTTTTGTGTCAACTACAGAGCCCTGAACAAGGTAACCATTCCTGACCGCTACCCCATACCTGTGATAGAGGAACTCCTGGATGAGTTGAGTGGGGCAACAATGTTCTCCAAAATCGATCTGAAATTAGGATACCATCAAATCAGATTGAAAGAAGAAGACATGGAGAAAACAACCTTCAAGACTCACTAAGGGCATTACGAATTCCTTGTCATGCCCTTTAGCTTGACAAATGCACCATCGACGTTCCAAAGTATCATGAATGACCTCTTCCGACCTTATCTCCGCAGGTTTGTGTTGGTATTCTTCGATGACATTTTAGTTTACAGCCCGAATGTCCAGACGCATAAGAAACATTTGGAAACCGTGCTCCAAATTATGCAGCAACACAAGTTCTTTGCTAACCGGAAGAAGTGTTCGTTTGGAGATAGCAAGGTATCTTACCTCGGTCACATCATCTCTGAGCAAGGGGTAACTGCTGATCCTGAGAAGATAGAAGCGATGTTGGAGTGGCCAGTACCTAAAAACGTCACGGAGTTAAGAGGCTTCTTGGGATTAACAGGCTACTACCGCAGGTTTGTAAGGAACTATGGACAGATTGCAAGGCCGTTGACTGAATTGTTGAAGAAGAATGGGTTTTATTGGTCAGGGGAAGCAATGAAAACGTTTCAAACATTGAAGGAAATAGTCACTAGCTTACTTGTGCTGTGCTTGCTAGACTTCACTTAGGAATTCACCATTGAGACTAACGCTTTTGGCGCGGGAATTGGGGCGGTACTTTCCCAGAACCGGAGACCAATAGCCTTTTTGAGTCAGACATTCTCATCCTCGGGAAGAATTAAGTCAGTCTATGAACGGGAACTCCTGGCTAATCGTGAAGGCGGGGTCACGTTGGAAGCATTACCTTACTGGCAAAGAATTTGTGATCAAGACTGATCAACGAAGTCTACGACACCTTTTGGATCAAAAGGCAGTGTCATCAATTCAGCAAAGATGGGCCGCTAAGCTGTTGGGGTTGACATACCGTATCGAGTACAAACCAGGAGTAGAGAATAGGGTGGCAGATGCACTGTCACGGAGACCTCATGACGAAACCTTACTGCAATTGTCACTCATTGCTCCACTCACCTTTGATAAAGAGAAGCTTCAAGCAGAGATCAAGGCAGACAAAGAGTATGCTTCTTTGTTAAGTGAACTCGATAAAGGCATTACCAAGGAAGGGTTTCGGGTGGAACAAGGATTACTATACAAAGAAGGAAGGTTAGTCATTCCCACTAATTCTTCTTTAATTCCTTCATTACTGGAACAGTTCCACTCAAGTGTGACAGGTGGACACGAGGGTGCACTGAAAACCTTCAAAAGGTTGACACAGGAGGTGTACTGGAGAGGAATGAGGAAAGATGTTGTCAAGTACATCACGAAGTGCCAAACCTGTCAGGAGAACAAATACAGTACTCTGTCTCTTGCGGGACTTCTTGCTCCTCTCCCCATTCCGAAACAGGTATGGACTGACCTAAGTTTGGATTTTGTAGAAGGGCTTCCAAACTCAAGGGGGTTCAACTCTATCTTGGTGGTGGTGGATCGGCTCAGCAAGTACAACCATTTCATTCCGCTGAAACACCCATTCACGGCCAAAACAGTTACAGAAGCTTTCATAAGGGAGGTGGTCAAGCTACACGGGTTTCCCGAAACGCTAGTGTCGGACAAGAATCAAAATTTCTTAAGTAATTTATGGACTGAGTTGTTTAAGCTGCAGGGAGCTGCATTGCACCGAAGCACCGCATACCACCCACAAACCGATGGGCAAACAGAGGTTGTAAATTCGATGCTTGGAAACTTATTTGCGTTGTTTTGCAAGTCGTAGACCATCATCTTGGGAAAATTGGTTTCTGTGAGCAGAATACTGGTACAATTCTTCCTACCACTCCTAAACTCAAACAACTCCATTCTTCGCAGTTTATGTTAGAGACCCACCACGCCTGTTGAGGTACGGTGATACACCTACTGCAAATGCTCATGTGGATGAGCTGCTGAGGGATAGGGATAGTCTTCTTGTCGAGTTAAGAGAGAACTTGAAGCGAAGATGCAGAAGGGAGCTAACAAACATCGCAAAGATGTTGAGTTTTCAGTTGGTGAATGGGTCTATTTGAAGCTGCGACCGTACAGACAAAAATCAGTGGTAGTGAGAAGGAATGAGAAGTTAGCTCAGAGATACTTCGGACCTTATCAGATCATTGAGAGGATTGGCAGAGTGGATTATAAACTGGATCTCCCTAAGCACAACAACATCCACCCGGTTTTTCATGTCGCACAACTAAAGAGGACAATACCGACGGATTATGTTGCTCAGGAGCTACCAGGCATTCTTACCCCAACTTTCAAATGGGCGGTCGAACCGGAGAAGTTTGTAGACATTCGTAGAGGAAATCAATCCAACGAGACAGAGGTATTGGTTCAGTGGAAAGGACTACCTGCTATGGAGTCTACCTGGGAGTCACTCTCAGATTTAATGGCTCAGTTTCCGGATTTTGACCTACGAGGAAGTATTGATAGACTAAGGATTCTCATTGCCTTCATGAAGAAGAATATGAGGACAAAAGGGAGAAGGTAAAGACAAGGGTGGCTCAAGAAGCAAAGTGGCTGAAGGAAGAATGAGTGAAGTGTGGGAGAGACTCTGCCCCAAAGAGAGTCTTTACTAGTTTATTGAATAAGTGAAGTGTTGTCGTTTAATGAACCTTATGAGTTGTATTTAAGGCTATCCCATTTCTAGGGTTGCCGCATCTTATGTTCAATCAATCAAAGTATTATTCAGTATTCTCTCTCTCTTCTCTCTCAAATCTATCTGTGATTTTTCGTCACGTTGCTGAAAATCTATCCGTTAGGTCACCGGCTTAACATGGTCTTTCTGTAAAATGCTATGTTTACTTTTTTTCCATGGTTGGTTTGATGGTGTTTCTAATGTGTAGTTAGATTGCAGTTGTATATTCATAGTTAAATTCGTCGTAAATTTTTACTATGTGTAGGTGCTGGAAAGACGACAACTTGTACCAAGTATGTTTATTATCATCAGAAGAAAGGGTACAAACCAGCTCTAGTGTGTGCGAATACTTTCAAGGCGGGTGCTTTCGATCAACTGAAACAGAATGCCACCAAGGCCAAGATCCCCTTCTATGGAAGGTACTCATATCAACACCATTCTGGTGTTATGTGAACTTGTTCTTGTCTATACCCTTTGTGTTAAGGTTTTATATCTCTAAGTATCAGCTTCGTAAGACTTTTTGGTGTTTGCATTTCCAAAGGATATTAGCTCCCATACAGGAGTATTTATGAAATTGTTTTGATTTAGGTCTCTCTACCTGCACAAATTTGCTCTGACATGCAATAGCAGTTACTACTTGAATATATTTCTTTTTGGATGATCCAGTCCAGTAGGTTTCGTCATACTTCTCTAGTTCTCTTTGTGACACTTACCTTTAGATTCTCTATAAGCCCTTTTGCCTGTGCTCCGTTTTGTGGAATTTATTACACAGTGCAACTCTATCAAAGGATCTCACATCCTTTGTCAAAGAGTTCGACAAATGAATCTTTTGAGGTCCTTCTGTTATCTTCTGTTTCTATTTTGCATAAATGCAACAATTTGAATTTATTTCAATGAAAAGAAATGGAGGAAATGAATTTAAAACGAAAAAAGCTCTTACGGATTAAAACCATTTGCTAAAACATACTTTGATAGCAGAATGTGCTAGTGCTAATCTGTGATTCTTCGCAGCTACACGGAATTCGATCCTGTGAAAATTGCTGTTGATGGAGTTGATAGGTTCAAGAAAGAAAATTGTGATCTTATTATTGTTGACACCAGTGGTCGCCATAAACAAAAAGCTTCTCTCTTTGAAGAAATGCGTCAAGTTGCTGAAGCAACGGGTTACTCTCTTATCTTAAAGTCTTCTGTTTGACTGTTTTGTTCCTTGTTTATGTTGGAGCCGCTGATCGTGGCCTTTTCACTTATAGAAACCAGATCTTGTTATATTTGTTATGGATAGCACTATTGGTCAAGCTGCGTTTGAACAAGCTCAAGCATTTAAACAAAGTGTTGCTGTGGGAGTTGTAATTATTACTAAGATGGATGGCCATGCCAAGGGTGGTGGTGCTCTTAGCGCGTAAGTATCTTGTAGCTGCTGAGTGGTCATATACTCGAAATGTTGATGTGGAAATCTTGCTCGCTTTTCCAATTGGGCAAGTGAATGTGATCTTTTTTTCATCTTGTTAGTGTTGCAGCTACAAAAAGTCCTATCATATTCATTGGAACAGGAGAGCATATGGATGAATTTCAAGTTTTTGACGCTAAACCATTTGTTTGCCGTCTCTTAGGTTAATATCTTGCCATTGACTAACTGTGAGGAGTAATCAAAGGCTAACCATGGTTTGTTGTTGACTAAGAATTTTGATAATGCATATGTGCAACAGGAAATGGTGATTGGTCTGGATTCGTGGATAAACTACAAGAGGTGGTACCTAAAGATCAACAACCTGAACTTCTGGAAAAGCTCTCTCATGGTAACTTTATATTGAGAATTATGTACGATCAGTTCCAGAACATACTGAACATGGGCCCACTTAAGGAGGTCAGAATCTCTGGTAAAATACTTTTAGGGCTGAAGAGCACACCATGATGCTGATAAGACAGAATACGGTGTTGGTGTGTAGGTATTCTCCATGCTACCTGGAATTTGTGCTGAAATGATGCCAAAGGGACATGAGAAAGAAAGCCAGGCGAAGATAAAGCGATACATGACAATGATGGATTCTATGACAAATAAAGGTAAGAACAATCTTTTTATTTGGAAATTTTGCTCTTTGTAAAAGTAATGGTAGTTTTGAGGATAAGTGATGGGTGGTTGTGCAGAACTGGAAAGCTCAAATCCGAAGGTGTTTAACGGGTCAAGGATAATGCGGATAGCAAGAGGATCAGGGAGGATTGTAACAGAAGTGATGGACATGTTGGACGAGTACAAGAGGCTAGCAACAATATGGGGGAAGGTGAAAGGGCTTAAGATGCTAGAGAAAGGAAATATGAGCTCACTCTCAAGAAACAAAAACTCGCAGCATTTGAGTAAGGTCCTACCAGCTCAAATGCTAAAACAGATTGGCAGCATGGGTGGTTTGCTGAGTCTCATGAAGCAGATGGGTTCGGGTAAAGACCTGACGGGAATGTTTGGTGGCCGAGATGAGTAGTTTCTTCCAGTCCATTATCCATAACTATAAACACTAATAGACAATACTAATTTTTTATATTAATTTTTATATAAAATTAATATACTTAATTTTTTTAAGTTTATATTAATTTTTTAACCCGTAATATACTTCATGACCATTTGACTGTTATATTTAATTTGTTTTGTTTAGTGTTTGAGATTCTATTTTGTTTTTTAATTATTATAACAAAAGATAAGGGATCTAAATACATAGTAATTCATTTATACGGTATGATTAAGTCACATTTTTCCTAATGATTTAATTATTTTACACAATCTTAGTTAAATGAACTTAATTTTTATGTCAAATATTCTAATATTAATAGTGTTGACAAATAATAAAATAAGAATTTAACCTGTGTTAGCACAAATTTAGTGATATTTTATTAATTCCAACATCTCCTCTTTATAACTCATCTACTATATAACCATATTATATAGTATTTTAATAAATTTTAATTTTATATATTCGTAATATTTTAAAAATTTATTAAGTTTATAAATATTAATTATAATATTTAAATAAATGTGAATCAAAGTTCTTTTTATATTAAAAATTAAAGCTCAGAGGTTTTGGAAAACAAAATAGGAATCAAATTGTTGTTTTATTTGTCAAAGGATTCAGAATATAATATCTTCAATACATAATAGAAAGTATGGTCAAATATATCATAGTTTATGTTTCAATATTAATTGCTGTAATTTTTTTAGTTAGAATGGAATGTAAAATATATAGGAAACAAAATCTGAAATAATATTAGTTTTGGAAATTTTTTAGGGATTAAATTTGTAAATAAGTACAAATAAAAGGGTAAAATCCAAAATGTACTTCAAAAATGTATATAGATATATCACAAGTGATAATGGGTGGGTAAAAATATAAAGTGTGATTAAGGGAAATTTAATTTAGGACATAAAGAGATAAAATATGTGATTATGTGATCTCCGTATATATTAATCGAGTTATGTATTAAACTAATTTCTATGTGTAACGTTATAGTCTATTGATTGGACTATTGTCGTTGTAGTTATGCTATCATCCAAATTCAAGTTTGGTATTATGTTGATGATAGACAAAAAAAACTTTTTCATGTTTGCAATTATTTATTACCATATCAATAATGTATTTATTATTTATTAGTTTGTATTAGTATAATCGATGATGCACCATCCGACTGAATCCGCATTGTCTTGTTAACAAAACTATATACGATGAACTTTTAATAATTCGATAAAAGTTGAGTGTTATCCTTCAATAGTTTTGTCATTTTATGGATTGTTAGTAATTAATTAAGGCAAAAATATCAAAAAAAATCGAAAATACAAGGTATATTCTCAAATTCTTTAAAATAGAATATAGATTTCAAATTATTTGTAAGATTTGGGATTTACCACCAAATTAGTTTTGAAATAGATTTTAAAAAATTTAACTTACCAACGAAAAAAATAAGAACTTTGGCAAAGAGTGTAAAAATATAGGGTAAATTAGGAAACTTGGTGTAAAAAACATATTAGTTTATGTTATTTCGAAATTAAGTTATTTCGAAAAAAAAAGACTGATTGAAATATGTTTTGCCTATCAGTTCTATAAGGAGAAACAATTTCTTTTTTTAAAAGGATGTCATATAGGGGTTTCTTTTTTTCAACTTCATATAAGATCTTAGATAGGAAAAATACTTAGGTTCACCCCTAGAGGCGAATCTCTCCATTCACCTCATTCTTTTCAACCAATCAAAATCTTCTATACATTATCTCATTTTAAAAATAAATTAAAATAAAATTAAAAAGCAAAACCAATTAAGGAAACAAATTCTGTATACTTTTAATTTAGGAAATTTAAATATTGGCTTGGTTTAGATTTTACAACTAGAACAAAATTATGTGTCGGTTTGAGTTTACAAATAAATTGTTTAGGGTTTAGATTTTACAATCAAAACGAAATTATGTCGGTTTGGGTTTACAAATAATTTTTTAAGGGTTTAGATTATATAATTAAAACGAAATTATATGTCGGTTTGAGTTTACAAATGAAGTGGTTAGAGTTTAGATTTTATAGTTAGAACAAAATTATATGTCGGTTTGGGTTTACAGATGAGATGGTTAGGATTTAGATTTTACAATTAGAACGAAATTATATGTCGGTTTGGGTTTACAAATGAGATGGTTAATGTTTAGATTTTACAATTAGAAAAAAATTATAGGTCGGTTTGGGTTTACAAATGATATGGTTAGGGTTTAGATTTTACAATTAGAATGAAATTATATGTCTGAGCTTATAAAAAAGTGGTTTAAATTTTTAATTTTACAATAATGTATACAGATTTTATTTCTTTATTTTACAAGGAGGTGAAAACCTCAGTATTGTTCCTTAGATAGCCTAACTGATGAATTTTTTAAATTTATACGTATCATTTTAGGATCTATTTTGATTGTATATGTTAAATGTTATTAGAAATTTGGAAAATACAATATAACTTTAAAGAACTTGTGGTACACCTTATGTTTTTCTGAAAATGACATTTAATTTAGTCTTGAATAAAAATTTAATGTAATTTGATTAACTAGTTTTTACAAATATTATTTATTTGGTCCAAATGTTAGATAATGAAATAAATCTATACGTGTCTATTTCTATGGATATATATAACAAGTGAATACATGTATACAATGACGAAGGAGAGAGAATATGTTTCACCTTCTCGTAATTATTACTTTCTCCACTAATACATCGATCCTTCTATTCATAGTGGTTAAGAAGTAAATTACTTGGGGGATAAAGGGATGAAGATGAAAGTAAAAATAAAATACTTAGAGGTGAAGTAAAGAGTCAAATATGATAGTGATGGATATAATCATCATTATCTACGAAGTTCCTGCGAACTAGTTTTTCCGATATTAGCAACCTGTGCTGGATGCCATATGCATGCATGTATTGTACCTAACCTTGCAAATTAGCTTACTTTGGCAGAGGAATTTTGTTGAGAGTATGGCCGATATCCTTTGGTAATTAATACCTGTTCTGCAATGCAGGTACATGTCTTAATGAACCCTTCTCTCAGTAAGTTGTGTATTAATACTTATAGGCATCTAAGTGCGTTGTAACAGTGAGATCTACGAATTTTAAACGTCATGTACCATATGTAAAAGTTTAATTAATGAATAGCATTCAATTATAATGGAAAACTTATCTTGTATACAGCTTAGAGGGTCACATTTGATTTCGGTTTGATCAATGTTTTCAGTTTCTCTTGGCGGTGAAAACTTTGAGAAACTCTTTTAAGTTGACCAGAGAACTTCTTGAGGTCGTTCTTGGTCTCACAACTCTTTCGTCATGTTTGGTAGCTACAGTTTTCTCATTCTTATTTTTGTCAGTTAACAAGTTAGTCATATGTTTCTCTTTGATGTTCTCTCATCAGCAGTGGCCTAATTAGATGATTGGCGAACATGGCAGATATATATATATATATATATATATATATATATATATATATGATTTATTACTATTAAAGAGTCTTAAAGTGGAACATTGTGATGTCAAAGGATCAACTTAATAATTAAGGGTGAACTCATAGTCATAGAACACCTAATTAAAAACACTGCATATGAAGAACCTTATTTTTTCATAATAGGTAGTACGTAGCAATCAGAATCTTTCCAAAGGCAGAAGCCTTTCCCCGAAGCGTGTGTTCAGAATTTTCGATTAGTGAAGAAATCCATGAAAGTGGCGATCTGCAAGTGCTTCTCGTAATGGTATTGCTCCATCATGTAGCTACAAAAAAAATAGAAAAAAAAAGAAAAAAAAGAAAAAAACTGATTAAGGACATACATATGTATGAAATAACATATTTGTTTAAATGGAAACCCAGACAATATATACTTACGTCCCCGCGTAGTAACCAGCTAATTCCCATGCAGAGATAAGTTCTTGGTAGTCCGATGTCGGCAAAGCTTTAGGCGAGTCATCGTACAATGACTCTAAGATAAGTCCAGCATTGTAGGCGGCAGACCAAAAGGCATGCACAACCTGAGGGAAATCAATGGTATGGACTAGACCTGCATTGTCGACACCTCGATTCCATCCGTAGTTAAAGTTGTTCAGTAGGATCCCCGGCGGATTGTCGTAGACTGTTGTGTTTGGGTTAGGGTTAGGGTTTGCATTTGCATTTGCTGCCACTCTTTTTCCTTCAAGGAAACCCTCTTGGACCTTCCACTGAATCGCTACACAAGATGCTGTGCATTCTAAGTCAATGGAGTCGGCAGAATTATTGAGTCAGAACTTGTAGCAGAAGCGGTTGTGGATCCGGAACCAGAACCAGGCTGCAACATTTGTAAAAATAAGTCAATAATTAACTTTGGATGGACCAGCCATAGATCATTACACAGATTTACAAAAATTGAAAATGATAGAAAAAGTAGAAAAACAGTGAAGCTTACGTTGGTGATTGGTTCTTCGTCAGCCATTCTTCTGAGCAAGAAAGATGCAGTTGAACAAAATGCGATGTTTTTGTTTTCTTGGTCTCTTTGTTGTTTTTTGTGACGAGTTTTCTTGGGTCTCTTATAATATAAAGAGAATATATAGACAATTATAAATGCTTTGCCTTAAAAAAAAATAACAATTAAATGTTTTGAGGAGAAGAATACAATATATCAGATTACATGACAAGAGGCTTGACGACAAAATATTTGTCAAAGGAAGAGAAAACAATTTGTTGGGTTTTGTCCAAAAAGAAAAAGAAAAAACGATTTGTTGGCCAATTAGATAATCAATTCATCATCCCCTTTACAATTATGAATTATGTAAACCAGCAATATCAATTGTCAACACGTAAATTTTTTTCTTTTGTCCCCCACACGTAACTTAAATCTCATAAAAGTAAAAGTCACCCTAAATTTTTTTACATTACTAATTTGCAGATAGATAATTTCGAAAATGAATACTTTATTTAGAAACATCGAGTTAACAAAGACATAAAAAAATAAAAAAGATAATGAAAAATATGAAAATTTCCTATAATAATAAATCAAGTTAAGGACACTTAACTCCAACAGCAAGCTAATCTCAATATATGGTTTATACGTGTTTATTTATTTATTTTTTACTACTGTAATTTGAAAATTACTGTTCTTTTTTTGAAAATTTACCATATTAATATCCTTGCTATTTATTTATAGTGATGTGGAAATTTAAAACAAAGAAACGAAATGATAGTTTACCACCCAAAAAAAAAATTCCTATAAATAATAATCAAGTTAAGGCCACTTGACTCAAAGTCTCAAACAGATAGCTAATCTCCAATATGTGTTTATTCCAGATTTAAAAGCTCCACGTCTGAATTGAATCTGTCCACTGTCCACGTATGACTGCAATATCTTTATGAAGGTGATAAAGATATGATAGCATCACTTCATCTAACTAACTTCATAGTTCATACCATTTTTCATAATCTTTTGAGTAACAAAATGGTACATAATTACATATTTTGGCAATTGGCATTGTCATATTTTTTTTTAATCGTCAGATTTGGAATAGAGTAAACAATATTCAAATTTCTCTAAGGATTATAGAATTATTAGTAGCCGTACTCCAAAGGCTTACTAAAATGATACCCACAATAATTTTTTTACAAATTTCGGAACCGTTATGGCATTATCTGCAATTTTAATAAATTATTGTTGTTGATAATTATTAAATATTATATAAAGAGCATATAACTCAGAAAGAAAAAAAATCACCATATACAACAATGGCAACTTACTTAATCAACACAGTTATATTTAAGCAAATTTAATATATTTATAAATCTTCTGATACTATTAATACAAATGTTCTTAAACTCTCTCAGAGGCAAGCGTCCTTCACAAGCAGCTTCACCACATAGAGCTGGCTAAAGAGAGTTTTACTGTCCATGTTTTGCAGTGCTACAAAGACAAGTTGATATACATGAGATAACTGAGTCATGTACAAGTTTGTTTGAAACAGAGTTTTGTTTTGTTGCAAACTTACACTGAAACATCAAGGCTTACACATTCCTTCCTCGCAGGATTCGCAGCACAATGCAATGGTGACTTCTTTTTTTTCTTCTTTTTGTCAACAGACTTGACCTTTGCTCTAGCATCCAGAAGAACTTTAAAACATTTCATCTAGGAACAAACTCAACCAGGGTAAGTTAGGTGGTCCAAACCCGTGGTAAGCATTCTATAAACCCACATGGTAAGGGCATATAGATTGCTCGTTTACAAAAACCATAAAAAAGCTTCCCACTAAAATCACATAGACGATGCAGTGGGGAAATCATAATGCTCCAAAGAGATCGACATACCTTGGCATTTTCACATACAATCTCCAGTGCTTTCCTTCCCTCGGAGAGTTCTTCATCTTTGTTACCACCAGATGCCAAGGAAGTTTTCAGACCCTGATTGGTTAAGATAAATCAATGCACAATGATGTTACGAGCTACCCTCGGGCAGTAATCCCCCAATATAAGGATAAAAATTTCAGACAAAGTAGTTTTACCTCGACATCACTGAGAGTAGCAGTATCCATTGCTGCACCTAGCTTTTTCAACACATCTTCATCATTCCAGTACCTAACACCCCGGAAACAGATTCTTTTAGCCATACACAGATTCTTTTAGCCATACACAGAATACAAACGTAATAGTAGTTTCTATAAAAACTAATGATATAAAACAAAACAAAAGTACTTGAACATAGCAGAAGGGCCAGTAGCTTCTATTTCAGATAGTATAGGTTCCACCTCTGGATCTTTTTTCATTCGTGCCATACACTTGTCTGATGCTTCAGTGTTCCAGAGAGTCTCCAGACAGAGACCTTTCTGAAATCTGAGACAAAGAAAGTGTTAGGATTCGACCACACACAACGGATAAAAAAAAAACAGTTAAAAGACTCTTCTATTTACCTGAAGCAAGTGGTTACGAAGGCGCTCGGTCATATTCTTAATTTCAGGGTTAGACAAAGCATGACGCATTGTGTTGGTATACTGTTGTTGATCAAACTCGGAAGGGTTACCTCCTTGCGTCCATGCAGTTGGGAAGTTTCTCCCAAGCTCCTCAGTTAACTGGATAAATCCAGGATCTCTATGTATTTTCTCTGCCATTTCCTTCATGATTGCGTTCTCAATCCAACGGATCTCTATTGTCTTTGTAAAGTTGGTCAAAATAGGGTTTAATTATATTGGTATTTCGGGTTTAGAGGTATAGGTTCGGATATTTTTATAGACTTCCGATTTGGATTTAATATTTTGGGTTCAGAATTGAATTAACCCAATTTCTCAAAACTCAAAATTTTGTATCCAAATTTATCTAAATTATTCAAATATACTCAACCTATTCAAAAACTTTTAGAGTATTTTTTATCCGAATTTACTAAAATAGTTTAAATATTTAAAATATAAAAATTATCTAAAAATCTGAATATTTTGGACACTTACATTATTAAATTATAAATAATAATAATATATTACTACTATATATTAATATTATGAGTATATTCAGGTATCCTTTCGGATTCCGGTTTGAATCGGGTTTGGGTTTTTGGATTTAGAAATTTGGAACCCGTTTAAGTATTTTAAAATTTTGGATACGGGTTCGGATCAGATTTTTGGATCCGGGTATTTTGCCTAGGCCTAATCGATCTCCTCAAATTTTAAAGTTTTATGCTCTCCAAGAGATACTACAGTACTTCATAATCTGGAACTTTTAATAGTGATACTGTTTGCATTTAAATCCTAAAATTATATATTTCATAAATAATCTTTCAAATTATGTTGGATAGTAATGTTTTATGACTTAATATTGTGTGTAACATTTTAATGTCTGTTTTAGAGTTATTTAGAAAAGTTTAATGATTTAAAAACAGTTATGAACAATATAAGGAATATAATGAAAATTACATATTTTAAAAACTTCATACTTGAAGTATACTCTTCGAAAAAAAATCCCTCATACTTTATATTTGATGTTTGAAAACTCTAAATATGAAGTAACCCTTGGAGATGCTCTAAACAGTTCTATAGAATCACTTTTTATTTGTTCTTGTGACCATGTTGACCTAGAGCTTAGATTATATTGTTCCCATAAAACATGTTGACCTATATAGCATGAGTACTATACCAGGATGAACAAAATTCCAAAACAAGATCAGAATAGACATTTTAAACAATGTACATAGAGAATGAAAAAAACAATAAAATTATATAGTGAACCAATATACAACGCATGGTGAACCAATATACAACACAAGATCAAAGTAGGTATATAAACAACCTACGTTCATAATCTATACATAGTCTTTGTTTGTTTCTACGATATAGGTGGGCCCACGGACCGGAAGTAGACGTGAGAACCACTGAGGAAGGTTGGCCCATGGATTGAGAGTGGACCTGGAGTTCACTAAGCAAGGTAGCAGTCGGGAAATACATTGAGAAATTTAACATTAATTACTATAAAAAAAATGTATGACGTCATAAAAGGGTCTTAAGTTTCATTGGTTGCCGGAGCACACAATTTTGAGATAGTTAAAATACGTGAACATGTTCTCACCACACAAGAGGAACGCAAAGCCGAGATTCTCTCTATGGTGGAGGAGGTTGGACGCAAGGTTATCTCCCCAAGGGAGGTAGGCGGAGCCAAGGTTCTCTCCATGGTGGAGGAGGTTGGACGCAATGTTATCTCCATAAGGGAGGAGGACAAAGCCAAGGTTCTCTCCATGGTTGGTCTGCATCATTGATTAGTATACTATGTAATATATTTTTAATTCAAAATATTTTTTGAGCCAATAATTTTAGTAATTAAAAAAACTATGTAAAAGTGAAAGAAAAGAGACATATAATAGTTGGCTTAGTGTGTTTATATAGACATTTTCTTGGTGGTGGTAAAGAATATATTTATAACATACATTATATTTGGGTGGGTGTAAAAAAATACATTTTTAATGGTAACATACATAAATTACACTTTTAATGGTATGATTTGTAAATTGAAATAAAATAGTGTATTCAAAATTAAAACTAAAACAAAAAACATATAACAAATTTTAATATATTTTTGTTAAATTTAATTTTATTTACAAAACTTTAAAACCCGCACATCTGGTGGGTAATTCTCTAGTGTTTTATAAATATAGCTTTGCTTTCCGTGTTCAATGCTCGAAAGCGGGAAAACAAATTTTGGAGTATTTTTGTTAATTAAAATCTATGTTTTATAAATATACCTTTGCTTTTCTTCTCATGTCTTCGGGTCTGAATAAGACGGCTAACAACAAAGTCAATGTTTTGGTAATATATTCCTTTAAATATGAACTCTTTTCTAAATATATATTTTATGAATTCATATCATATTAAAAAAATGTAGCACATTGGTTATAATCTTTATCTATGTTTCATTAACATAGCTTTGAATTTTGGGTTCGAAGCCCGGCAGCATAAAGTCTTTTATTTTTTATTTTACCTAAAATATGCATGTCTCTTATATTTCTAAGAAGACATCTACCAACAAAGTGAAAGATTTACTTAATATATCTTTTAAAATATTTACACATATCTATATACTAGGTAGTAAACTAGTAATCCATGCTACGGGTAAAATATTTTCATATAAATTTTAAATTCGTAAAATGACTAAGAATTATATTAACCCGAGTGCTATAGTACATTTCTGTTATTTTTATGTTCCAAAGTGCTATAGTACTTTGGAACGGGAAACACATCACAGTCTCATCCCATCCCCTCACATTCTAACTCATCTCCTCTTGTCCTATCTCATCCTGTCTCATCTTGTATCGTCCATCCAGTATGGTCTCGTCCGGTCTCGTTTAATATAAACCATTTATTTACATTTTTTGTTCTCAATTATATACACTGAAAAAAATTTGGTTAACATATATATTCATAAATAAGTATCTACATTTCTGAATTCTGAATTCTGTTTTTTGATTGTTATCAATAATGTATGTACACCCCATGCTTTTTTTTGGCCAATTATACTCGATATATAAGCTTGACCGATATATTAAAAAGATTTAATTACCTCTTTCCCACATTTAGATAACATCTTTTGTATAGACATTAAATATCTGAGTATTCACATAAACCAGGTTGAGTTAGAGTGCTCACATAAACCATGTTAACCTAAAGCTCGAATTAGAGTGTTCACATAAAACAGTTGACCTATACCCTAACCCCTAAGTCTGTGACAATGGGGATGAATAAGGTTGCAACATATAGGTTTCAAAACAAGATCAGAGTAGCATTCAAATAAACAATGTATAAAATGAGAAAAAAAAATATTATTATCTAGTGAACCAATATATAACATATGGGTTCCAAAGAAAGATTTATATTTAGGCCTGAATCTTTATGATCAATGAAGGTTATGAATGAGCCTTTAAAATTTACCTAGACTAGTGACATTTGACATTTGAGAAGAAGAAAAAGTAATATCAAAATCTAATCTTCAAAGGAGACGAAGAGTAATAATACTTAATTCTTTATCGCCAAAAATCGATGGGGCATAATAAATTTTAAAATCAAGATGATGCTACTAACATTTGACAAGGAATAGTAATATAGAAATCAACCTTTCCCAAAAGATAGCGCAATCTAAACTCATTTTGGGTTTATGAAGCTCCTCATGTATCTCACCAAATAAAGAAAAAAAAGGAAATATGTTATAACAAGAGGTTTAGGGAACTGTTCTTTTGTATTATTACTCTATTGTAGAGGATACAACATATATATAGGGATACAATATTAGGGTTTAGGATTTATATTAATGGGTCGATAATGGGCATCCATACAACAATATAATCATTCATAAAACTCCCCCTTGGATGACCATTATAAAAATAAAGTCCCAAATGCAGCATAAAAACCATGGTTAAGGGAAAAAGAGTGCAGTGCGCTTTTACTCCCCCTCTTGAGTACATCACTTGAAATTTTCAAAATGTCGCCATCCAATATGATGAAATAACTTCTTGAAGTAGTGGTTGAAAACGCCTTGGTAAATGGTTCGTCAAATCTTCACTTGAACAAATTTGTAAGACATGTACACCACCATACATCACCATTATTCTGCAGGTTGTTGGTCTCTTAAATGACTCATTTTGATCATTATCTTCGTTTCTCACAATCTCATCAATGTATGTCAAAGACTTTGAAGATGATACTCTTTCACCATTGGAATCATAATATTCCTCTTCAAGTGTTTATCTTTCGTGTGTTCTTTTGTCGTCTCTTTAAAAACCTTTCATGGAAAAACCCAGTGGGATAGAAACCATGATAAGTGAAAAAGAGTACAACCACGCTTATGCGCTTTCAGGTACAAACTCATGGAAAGCATCATCTTCAGGTTATGTATTATGATCATATATATCAACTTTCTGAATTGTTATAAACAATNTCTGAACTGTTATAAACAGCGCTTTCAGGTACAAACTCATATGATCATCATACATTTACTGGGTCATTGAACTTCAATTCATTTGAACCCCTTTCATATAGAAGATCTATTTGAACTTTAAGCCCAAATCTTCTTTTACATACAATCGTCCAAATAATCATATTGTACATAGGAGTTATTCTAACTCTCCTTGTAAAACTTTCTCTTTCAACTCTTCTTCTTAGTATGGTACTACAAGACCATTTTTCTATGTAAGATGATGTAAGCATGTAACATCCGCGAACCGGAATCTCGGTTTGGGATGTGCATCGATCGATGATGGTGGAGCATCGGTCGATGCTGATTCAATGTCCTGTGTTTTAACTTAAGTTAAACGCTGCGTTTTGGGCAAAAGGAAAGGGGAAAAACCCTTAAGTCGTTCTTTTGTCTTATTAGACGACTTTAGCCGTTTTTGAGAGAAAAGAAAAGAGAGAAAGTGTTCTTGAGCGTTCTTGAGGTTTTTTGGTGATTTCAAGCTGTTCCTGTAGAGATATGTAGCTGGGATCGTTGTAGGAGCTTTCTAGGAACGTTTTCTTCCTGTGTTTGGGTCGGATTCCTTCTGTGGCAAAGGGAAGTGCATGACCATGGCTTATCTAGGCTGGAGATTACTCTGATCTGTTTGTTTCTGTGTTGTTAGGCTTGTTAGTATGTTGTTTGAGGCGCTGGGAAGCTTTCTTGTGGCTTGGGATCGTTTCTTGTGGTTGCAGGAACAGAGATCCGGCGAGAAACTTCAGGGAAAAAAATGCTCGGCATGAGCATCAGTCGATGCTAGTGCGAGGACGGTGCAGTTTGACCTAGGAGCATCGGTCGATTCCATGTGGAGGCGTCGGTCGATGCGATTAGGGTTTCCGCGTGATGTTGAGCATGTGTCGATCGATGCAAGTGGGGGCATCAGTCGATGCAGTTGAACCTTGTGTCGATCGATGCATACCCTATGTCGGTATGCTGCTCCCTGATGGTGTCGGTCGATGCAAGCTTTATGTCGGTCAATGCAGAGCCTGGTTTGTTTGTTGATTGTTGTTTGATTGTTAGAATATCTCTATTGCTTGTGTGTATAGTCCCAGTAGATGGGAGGATTGCCTTACTGAGTGTTTATAAAATACTCATGCATTGCAATTTGTGTTTGTGATGCAGGTAAGGGCAACGTGTGATCGTGGAATCAAGGCAATGAAGAGGAGGATGTTCTAGTAGTTCGCTTGGTTGTCTGGCTTCTGTTAGGTTGCTAGAGTTGATTCCTAGAATGTTGTTTAGGATTGCTGGTTCTCTATTTTATGCTGTTTGGATCATTTGTTTATGATTTGGTTTAATATTGGTTATTGGAATGGTTATGATTTATTTATTGGATTATTATTTGGATATTGGTATCTGTTATTTCCGCTGTTGGTTGTGCTTGTGGCTAGTGGGTATGGGACCACTAGTTGTAGTTAATTTATTTATTATTTATTATTTAAAAAAAAACAAAACGGGTCAGGTCGTTTCAGTTTGGTATCAGAGCCTTTACGATTCTAGGTTTGGGTTCACTAGGTTTCTGTTGTGATGTTTGGGATTGCATGTCTTGATTGATTATGCGAGTTAGTCAATTGTGTGTGGCATGGAGTCCTAGGACATCCTCTTCGAGCCTACAGTGTGATTCCACGGTGAGTTTATGTTTTTGTGTTATGTTAGGATTGTTTGTTAGCCTATGTTCTTGGAAGTGCAGTGGTTAAAGGTTTTTGAGTTGTTGGTCGTGGGCATTGTCGTGGTCGTGGTCGGACAGGTTTCCGAGGCTAGCGAGTGTGAGGTCCAGAGTTCCACGAGGAGGTACGTCGTAGGATCACAAGCGTATCAGGAGTGACCAGAGGGGGTTAGCCGGTGAGCGTGCCGGGGGTGCTGGGAACCCAAGTGTGGGGTTGCAGCAGGTGGAGCCCAGGGTCGAGATGATCGCTTGGCGGATCTGTTGGCGTGCTGTGGGAGCGTTTACCGAGAGGGGTACCAGTGCAGGCTCCAGTTGTACTGCATGTGGTGGGGTGCAGCCGAGGGCTGCAGATGTTGAGGACTATCCATCTTTTGTTATGAGGATGGAGCAGTTGTAGATGACCGGTGCGAGATTCTTCGCGAGAGGTATCAAGACTAGAGAGGCGGATAGGTGGACTTATGTTTTTGGAGTAGATATTTTGTTGTTGGGTGGTTAATCCAGTTGGTTATGAGAAGTTGAGTGGGAAGGTGTAACATTGCAATGTTATACTCGGACCACATGAGGTACTTTTGGTCGGGAGATGTTTATAGTCGTTAAGGATTGTTGCTCCTGAAGGGATGGTGATTCTCCTGAATATCGATAGCTCGAGGGGCTGGGGGCTCCGAGAGTGGCAAAGGGGATTATGTTCCCCTGAGGGGATGAATAGTTCTCCTGATACCGAGATCTTGAGGATTGTGTTCCAAGAGTGAGACAATATAACTCGAATACGCTAGTCTAAGAGTGAGATCGGTATGGCTTGAAGGTTGCAACCTAAGGGTGGTAGAGTTGGGAGCAAGCAATGCCTAGAACGTGAGTATAAACATAATGACTGGATGTAGACCTCGAGAGAATGACGATGGTTTAATCTCGGATTTTAGATGTGTTGACCAATGGGTCAGGGTTTTATGAACTAGAGCGGTTATGAATGTGTGGCTGTTTCGCCAGGATTGTGAGGCCGGTGGTGCTGGAGTCCCAGGAAGGGAAATTGCAGCAGGTTTGAGCCGGGAAAGGCATGTTTGCCAGATACATAAGTTCACGAGAAGCCTTCATGGTAGGATAATCTAACTGTTGCGATGATGTTGGATTATGTTCATTGGAGATGGACAAGGTTGCTAGATTCAAGGTTTTGGTAAGCTTTCTGAGGGAAACAAGGCAAGTGGTTTGAGTTGGCGGCTTGCAAAGCATTTGATGTGGTGAATTAGAATGTGCGAACGTATGATACTTGTTTGTTTTATTACGTTTGTATTGATGACTTGTTGTGGAGAATTGCTAAGCGAAAAGCTAACTTTGTAATAAACTATCTTGTGGAAGTTTCCTTAAGAGACAAGTTAATAGAGCTTCTTGGATGGACAAGAGGTGTTGATATCCGGGTGGTGGTGATTTGATGTCAGCATACTTCATTATTAGTCTAGAAGAGCTGAGGAAGGAAAAAGGGGATTCTTACGTCTTTACCACTTCACCGTGGGGAGCGTCGGTGTGGTGCGTCAAGTAGAAAGGACGAGGTATGAGTTTATGAGTTCATGGCGATGTCGTTTGGGTTAACAAATGCGCCATCAACGTTTATGAGATTGATGAACAGCATGTTTCAGGAGTTTCTGGACGTGTCTGTCATCATTTTTATCGACGGCATCCTAGTTTATTCTAAGAGTCCTGAAGAGCATGCAATGCATTTGAGGGCAGTTCTGGAGAAGTTGCGGGAGCAGAAGTTGTTTGCTAAGCTGAGCAAGTATAGTTTCTGGCAGCGTGAGATGGGCTTTCTGGGTCATATTGTGTCTGCAGATGGATTTTCTGTAGATCCGGAGAAGATTCAGGCTATCAGGGATTGGCCTAGACCGCAGAATGCCACGGAGATCAGGAGTTTTCTCGGGTTGGCAGGGTATTACAGGAGATTTGTGCAGGGGTTTGCGAGCAGAGCACGTCCTATGACTAAGTTGACGGGGAAGGATGTTCCTTTTTTCTGGTCACAGGAGTGTGAGGAGGGCTTTGCAAGCCTGAAGGAGATGTTGACTACTGCTCCGGTGTTGGCTTTGCCTGAGCAGGGAGAACCCTATGTGATTTATACAGATGCATCTAGAGTGGGTTTGGGATGTGTGTTGCTGCAGCATGGGATGGTGATTGCCTATGCTACGCGGCAGTTTCGGAAGCATGAGGACAATTATCCTACTCACGACCTGGAGATGGGTGCTATAGTTTTTGCCCTGAAGATTTGGAGATCTTATCTTTATGGTGCAAAAGTACATGTGTTTACAGATCATAAGAGCCTGAAGTATATATTCACTCAGCCCGAGCTGAACTTGAGGCAGAGGCGGTGGATGGAGCTGGTGGCAGATTATGATCTGGAGATAGCCTATCATCCTGGTAAGGCTAACTTGGTTGCAGATGCTTTGAGTCGGAAGCGGGCGGCTTCGGCTCAGGAGCAGGATATGGAGTCTCTGGTAGGGGAGATCAGTGCGTTGAGCTTGTGTGCGGTTTCTCAGGAGCCTTTGGGTTTGGTTGCAGCTGATAGAGCAGATTTGTTGAGCAGAGTGTGGTTGGCTTAGGAGTCGGATTTGGGGCTGGTGTATGCCTCAAAGGATGTTGATGCAGAGTATCAGGTTTCGGCTATGGTATTATTCTGGTGCATGGGCGGATCTGTGTGCCCAAAGATGAGGAGTTGAGGCAGGAGATTCTGAGAGAGGCTCATGCTAGCATGTTCTCTATTCATCCAGGAGCGACTAAGATGTACCGATATCTCTAGAGGTACTATCACTGGGTCGGGATGAAGAAGGACGTGGCTAGTTGGGTTGCGAGGTGCGATGTGTGTCACTTAATGAAGGCTGAGCATCAGGTAACGGAGATTCGGCGAGAAGCTTCGGGGAAAACAATGCTCGGCATGAGCATCGGTCAATGCATTATGTGCATCGGTCGATGCTAGTGCGAGGACGGCGTGGTTTGACCTAGGAGCATCGGTCGATGCCATGTGGAGGCGTCGGTCGATGCAATTAGGGTTTCCACGTGATGTCGAGCATGTGTTGATCGATGCAAGTGGGGGCATCGGTTAATGCAGTTGAACCTTGTGTCAATCGATGCATACCCTGTGTCGGTCGATGCTGGTCCCTGATGGTGTCGGTCGATGCAAGCTTTGTGTTGGTCGATGCAGAGCTTGGTTTGTTTGTTGATTGTTGTTTGATGGTTAGAGTATCTCTATTGCTTGTGTGTATAGCCCAATAGATGGGAGGATTGCCTTACTAAGTGTTTATAAAATACTCATGCATTGCAATTTGTGTTTGTGATGCAAGTAAGGGCAAAGTGTGATCGTGGAATCAAGGCAATGAAGAGGAGTATGTTCTAGTGGTTCGCTTGGTTGTCTGGCTTCTGTTAGGTTGCTAGAGTTGATCCCTAGAATGTTGTTTAGGATTGCTGGTTCTCTGTTTTATGCTGTTTGGATCATTTGTTTATGATTTGGTTTAATGTTGGTTATTGGAATGATTATGATTTATTTATTGCATTATTATTTGGATATTGGTATCTGTTATTTCCGTTGTTGGTTGTGCTTGTGGCTAGGTGGCTAGTGGATATGAGACCACTAGTTGTAGTTTATTTATTTTTTATTAAAAAAAAAAAAACGGGTCAGGTCGTTTCAAAGCATCTTGAGATAACATCTCTTTCATCAGATGTCAAATCTGTAGCCTCAAGAAATTTCATGAAATATCTGATCTTATACAATCTGATTTCTCCATCTTTCAGGAGTAAATATTTCATTCATTCATTATTTCTCCATATATTTTTTCGTATGTGAAATCTCTACCGGAGATCAAATAATATTTTCATCATCAACATATTTGCACTTGTTCTTGTACCTTTCTTTTAACAAGAACCACTTGTAAGTGCTGAAGAGACAAGAGACACATATAATTTTTTCTATTAACGAGGTTCAGCAAAGGCTTATGTCCTCAAACTTTCTTGAAAATACTTCTTGAACACTAATTAGTGTTCAATCTCGGATTTACAAAATCCTAAGATTTTCACTTATCTTGTTACCGATTTATTTTCAACCCGCTATGAGATCCCTAAGATAAACAACAATGATCTACACACAAGATTCTCTCATACAGATAAACACTCACCATTTTCTCTCCAAAGGTGTCAAAAGGTATCAAGACTTTTTCTTGCTTTTACAATATTCTCGAAAACTATAAAGTATTGCTTCTAGCAATATAATTACTTTAAGGGAAAGTTCTGACAGTTTGAAAACCTTCTGAATAGACTGATTCAAGTCTTTCTCTTATTGTCAAACTCATATGAGATCTAAAATAGTTGCTTCCACCATATGATGAGTTCATTTCTCATAACAAATATCAAATATTTATAAGAGCCATTGTACTACTACATGTACTATATTTCTCATAAAGATCCCCTTATGTCCCACTCATTTTACACTTTCAAGTGTAAGGACTGCAAGTCCAAATATTATATCTTCAAGAGATTTGAACTATTTCATAGCTATTTCTTTCAATGATTAACCAATCATTATTTGTGTACACTTTTCAATAAAACTTTCTATTAACCGCGGTTTATGATCCTCGATTTTCATCAATAACATCATCAACTGCAACACTGCATGCAAACATTTTAAGACGTCGATTTGCGTATTGGTTCCTTTTCATTTTAGACATGACTCAACTTGTTGATATTTCATTTCATTATGATTCTCAGGTATTTGAATCTCTTTCTTATTCATGTCTCTATCTCTAGACCTTTTGTATGTAGAGATTTTTCATAACTCTTTGCTTCTTCGGAGCCATATTAAATTATGCTCTATTAGTTTTTCCAGGATACTTATATTTGGAACCATAAGTCTATCACACTTCATGCGATCTTTAGACTTAATAGCAGTTGATAATATCCTTCTAGGACATTAATTGGAGCACAACTGGTATATGAGAATTTTCACTCAAGGTTAGAAAATGGCTCTTGCATGCCTTTAGCATCTTTGCAAACTTTGCCAATAAATTATCTTTTCAATTTTTAGCGCACATTTATTAGTACGAGGATCAAGATAATTTCTCTCAATATATTTCTTTTTAGCTGTTTATTTTCTCCCTCTCATGTTGGAAAGACTGACTCACAGAACCCACAGTCTCTGCATCACAAGATATTCAATCATCAAGAGAGATCAATATCCAACATAGTTCCAACATTATTTCAAATCCCATCTTATACCGTTGTGGTGGAGCAACCAACATGTATAACACATTTATGATGGAATATATCTGGTTTCTGACCTAAATCAATTGTAATGGGGAGTACTCATGATAATTCATTGGCCCGATGCGAACTTATTGACATATAGAGTCATTTTTGTCAATCACATAGCCTGGTTTCACCACCATTGTCAATTAACCAAATACTCTCGCAAACTCGAATATATGGTGGATGATCAGTCCACAATATCTCTTTGTATACGTACTAGAAAATTGACACTATCCAAATTCATGGGGTCGGTGAAAGCCATATAATCGGCTTGCTTTGTAAAGCAGCACACATTAACACTAGGAAAACTCTTAGGTTCTCTTATGAATCTTTTCAGAAATTTCTGATTATTCTTTCGCATCACTACTGAACTGGAATAGCTTAACCGGTCATGCCAAACACTGAG
>NC_025702.1:9357654-9389163 GCF_000633955.1 Camelina sativa | reverse complement strand
TAGTTTTTGCCCTGAAGATTTGGAGATCTTATCTTTATGGTGCAAAAGTACATGTGTTTACAGATCATAAGAGCCTGAAGTATATATTCACTCAGCCCGAGCTGAACTTGAGGCAGAGGCGGTGGATGGAGCTGGTGGCAGATTATGATCTGGAGATAGCCTATCATCCTGGTAAGGCTAACTTGGTTGCAGATGCTTTGAGTCGGAAGCGGGCGGCTTCGGCTCAGGAGCAGGATATGGAGTCTCTGGTAGGGGAGATCAGTGCGTTGAGCTTGTGTGCGGTTTCTCAGGAGTCTTTGGGTTTGGTTGCAGCTGATAGAGCAGATTTGTTGAGCAGAGTGTGGTTGGCTTAGGAGTCGGATTTGGGGCTGGTGTATGCCTCAAAGGATGTTGATGCAGAGTATCAGGTTTCGGCTATGGTATTATTCTGGTGCATGGGCGGATCTGTGTGCCCAAAGATGAGGAGTTGAGGCAGGAGATTCTGAGAGAGGCTCATGCTAGCATGTTCTCTATTCATCCAGGAGCGACTAAGATGTACCGATATCTCTAGAGGTACTATCACTGGGTCGGGATGAAGAAGGACGTGGCTAGTTGGGTTGCGAGGTGCGATGTGTGTCACTTAATGAAGGCTGAGCATCAGGTAACGGAGATTCGGCGAGAAGCTTCGGGGAAAACAATGCTCGGCATGAGCATCGGTCAATGCATTATGTGCATCGGTCGATGCTAGTGCGAGGACGGCGTGGTTTGACCTAGGAGCATCGGTCGATGCCATGTGGAGGCGTCGGTCGATGCAATTAGGGTTTCCACGTGATGTCGAGCATGTGTTGATCGATGCAAGTGGGGGCATCGGTTAATGCAGTTGAACCTTGTGTCAATCGATGCATACCCTGTGTCGGTCGATGCTGGTCCCTGATGGTGTCGGTCGATGCAAGCTTTGTGTTGGTCGATGCAGAGCTTGGTTTGTTTGTTGATTGTTGTTTGATGGTTAGAGTATCTCTATTGCTTGTGTGTATAGCCCAATAGATGGGAGGATTGCCTTACTAAGTGTTTATAAAATACTCATGCATTGCAATTTGTGTTTGTGATGCAAGTAAGGGCAAAGTGTGATCGTGGAATCAAGGCAATGAAGAGGAGTATGTTCTAGTGGTTCGCTTGGTTGTCTGGCTTCTGTTAGGTTGCTAGAGTTGATCCCTAGAATGTTGTTTAGGATTGCTGGTTCTCTGTTTTATGCTGTTTGGATCATTTGTTTATGATTTGGTTTAATGTTGGTTATTGGAATGATTATGATTTATTTATTGCATTATTATTTGGATATTGGTATCTGTTATTTCCGTTGTTGGTTGTGCTTGTGGCTAGGTGGCTAGTGGATATGAGACCACTAGTTGTAGTTTATTTATTTTTTATTAAAAAAAAAAAAACGGGTCAGGTCGTTTCAAAGCATCTTGAGATAACATCTCTTTCATCAGATGTCAAATCTGTAGCCTCAAGAAATTTCATGAAATATCTGATCTTATACAATCTGATTTCTCCATCTTTCAGGAGTAAATATTTCATTCATTCATTATTTCTCCATATATTTTTTCGTATGTGAAATCTCTACCGGAGATCAAATAATATTTTCATCATCAACATATTTGCACTTGTTCTTGTACCTTTCTTTTAACAAGAACCACTTGTAAGTGCTGAAGAGACAAGAGACACATATAATTTTTTCTATTAACGAGGTTCAGCAAAGGCTTATGTCCTCAAACTTTCTTGAAAATACTTCTTGAACACTAATTAGTGTTCAATCTCGGATTTACAAAATCCTAAGATTTTCACTTATCTTGTTACCGATTTATTTTCAACCCGCTATGAGATCCCTAAGATAAACAACAATGATCTACACACAAGATTCTCTCATACAGATAAACACTCACCATTTTCTCTCCAAAGGTGTCAAAAGGTATCAAGACTTTTTCTTGCTTTTACAATATTCTCGAAAACTATAAAGTATTGCTTCTAGCAATATAATTACTTTAAGGGAAAGTTCTGACAGTTTGAAAACCTTCTGAATAGACTGATTCAAGTCTTTCTCTTATTGTCAAACTCATATGAGATCTAAAATAGTTGCTTCCACCATATGATGAGTTCATTTCTCATAACAAATATCAAATATTTATAAGAGCCATTGTACTACTACATGTACTATATTTCTCATAAAGATCCCCTTATGTCCCACTCATTTTACACTTTCAAGTGTAAGGACTGCAAGTCCAAATATTATANTTCTAGTGGTTCGCTTGGTTGTCTGGCTTCTGTTAGGTTGCTAGAGTTGATCCCTAGAATGTTGTTTAGGATTGCTGGTTCTCTGTTTTATGCTGTTTGGATCATTTGTTTATGATTTGGTTTAATGTTGGTTATTGGAATGATTATGATTTATTTATTGCATTATTATTTGGATATTGGTATCTGTTATTTCCGTTGTTGGTTGTGCNCTCGATTTTCATCAATAACATCATCAACTGCAACACTGCATGCAAACATTTTAAGACGTCGATTTGCGTATTGGTTCCTTTTCATTTTAGACATGACTCAACTTGTTGATATTTCATTTCATTATGATTCTCAGGTATTTGAATCTCTTTCTTATTCATGTCTCTATCTCTAGACCTTTTGTATGTAGAGATTTTTCATAACTCTTTGCTTCTTCGGAGCCATATTAAATTATGCTCTATTAGTTTTTCCAGGATACTTATATTTGGAACCATAAGTCTATCACACTTCATGCGATCTTTAGACTTAATAGCAGTTGATAATATCCTTCTAGGACATTAATTGGAGCACAACTGGTATATGAGAATTTTCACTCAAGGTTAGAAAATGGCTCTTGCATGCCTTTAGCATCTTTGCAAACTTTGCCAATAAATTATCTTTTCAATTTTTAGCGCACATTTATTAGTACGAGGATCAAGATAATTTCTCTCAATATATTTCTTTTTAGCTGTTTATTTTCTCCCTCTCATGTTGGAAAGACTGACTCACAGAACCCACAGTCTCTGCATCACAAGATATTCAATCATCAAGAGAGATCAATATCCAACATAGTTCCAACATTATTTCAAATCCCATCTTATACCGTTGTGGTGGAGCAACCAACATGTATAACACATTTATGATGGAATATATCTGGTTTCTGACCTAAATCAATTGTAATGGGGAGTACTCATGATAATTCATTGGCCCGATGCGAACTTATTGACATATAGAGTCATTTTTGTCAATCACATAGCCTGGTTTCACCACCATTGTCAATTAACCAAATACTCTCGCAAACTCGAATATATGGTGGATGATCAGTCCACAATATCTCTTTGTATACGTACTAGAAAATTGACACTATCCAAATTCATGGGGTCGGTGAAAGCCATATAATCGGCTTGCTTTGTAAAGCAGCACACATTAACACTAGGAAAACTCTTAGGTTCTCTTATGAATCTTTTCAGAAATTTCTGATTATTCTTTCGCATCACTACTGAACTGGAATAGCTTAACCGGTCATGCCAAACACTGAGATTTTCATTAAACCCTTTGGTTTATTATAAGCATTTTATCTTCTAGATAATGCATGTAATCTCTAAAATACTTTTATTGCCTTGGGTAATAATACTTATGATTTCAAAGTATTTCCTTCGCTTATTGTCTCAACATGATTACTTTTCAAATCCTCAAGATTTGCTCTTTCATATGAGTGAATAAACTCATTTTGGGTGTGAACATAATCTTATATTTGTTCCATCACCTCTGTATGTGGGATTCATTAATTCTCTCCCTCAAGATAGTGACACTTCATGTCTATCAATCTTGATTTGAATCCCACTCTGTAATCAATAATATTCTCAAATTGGGTTATGTATCAAAACTTAGACCCTTTAAACTTTGAGACTAATTGGGAGTTTATAACACATAATTATAAAATTATGTTCCCATAGACAATAGCATATATACTTTTCAAGAGCTTTCAATACTTTTTCTACTACTTCTTATTATTGTAGCAGAATAGTGGAAATTGTCTCACACTAACTTCTTTCATCATAATCATATATAGATGAGATAAGTACCTCATGTACTTATTATTCACTTATAGAGGAGATACTAGTCGACTTAACCACGACCTTATATATATATATATCATTCCCACATTTATAACCACTTTTATAGCAATTTTCTTATAATTGATGTGACATTTTCCTTTTTCTTTGCATAAAGTCATATTCAGTTCAATGAATAGACCAAACCAATTGTATGTGATTTAGATCAACATCTCATAATTTTACATAGTCACAAAAAATAAAATTATAATATTTTTTAAAAAAAATATATATTTTTCACTATATTGTGTCTACATGACAACAATATTTTGTGACATGTAAATTATGTATTTTCTACTATCTTTCCACTAAAGATATTATTTTCAATTATAATTTTGGTAATAATTTGAATAAGTTGTTTTGTATTCTTTTACAGACTTTTAGTCATTTACTTTCTTTAGATTATTCTAAAGAACTAGTGAATTTTTATGGTCATATACTTGGAATTAAACCTCCCCACAGAAGTGATGCCAAGAAAATATGATCAATAATTATTAGCCAAGAAAACATGATTAATACTTATTATGCCAAGAAAACATGATCAATAATTATTATTTAGTAATTTGTTACTAAATTTTCAATGTATTCACCAAAAAATGTTGGAGACATGATTTAAAATATTTCATCATGATATTATATCTAATTTTAATTAGATTTAAATTTGTGATTAAACATATAAAATAAATCATAAACATTATAAACAATCATATAAATTAATGCTAATTAAATATTAAGCATCATATCTTTATATATATATATATATATATATATTTTTTTTTCAAACGTTTTTTTTTTACTTAAGATTTTATTATGAAATCCAAAACGTTCTATAAAATCACATATATATATATATGTGTGTGTTTTAATCAGTTATCAATAAATATAAGTTTTTTTTAATATAAAACACTAGCTAATAAATCATAGCATACTTATTTATTTGCTAATCTATAAAATATAAAAAATAATACTTATCTCGATGAAGATGTTGTCCATGAGCAGACACATAAGCATCGTTCGCTAATACTCCCTCTGTTTCATAAAAATTGATATTTTGGGATATTTTTTGTTTTATAAAGATTAATGTTTTGTAAATTTGAAAAAGTAATCATTAAAAATATTTAAAATTTTAAATTGTTATTGGTTTAAAATTAAATAATATCTCTTTAGTCAAAGAAAAATATATATTTAAACTCAATAATCATTATTTTTTTAAAATGTGTAAAAGTTTCTAAACATTAATATTTACTAGACGGAAGGAGTAATTGTTACTCGGTCCTCTTATGTTAAGATATAACTTGTATAGCTTTCGGTATATAAATCAACACGGAGACGACGTCACAAACGATGCATCAAACAAACGATACCACGTGAGTATATTATAAGACATGAGATAAAATAAACAGATTAAATAATATAGTATAGATCCTCAATATGCTAAGGGTAAAGCAAAGGGGTATTAATCGTTGATGAATAAATTTCAGTATTACTCATATGTTTGACTTCAAGCTTAATCAAAACTAACTGAAACATTTATATTTAACATAATAATAATATAAATCACTAACTATGATCAGACACGTTTAAGATCAAATATGGAGCATAATCGATCATAAACAAACATAATAATATAAGTCAATACTCCAGACTGCACGTTTAAGGTCAAACGTGGAGCATAATCGGTAATCAATCTTTAAACAACATGAATTAATCAATAAAGCATGAGATATTGATATATTAAAGCATGCGAAGTCAAAGCAATATGGTTTAGAATTAAACATGTGTCGACTTGTTATAAAGATCAACAAATCTAAATTACTCTAAGCAATAACGATTATAGATTTGTTTCCTAAAAACAATAGGGATGATAAAACTTTGAACACATGTTTAACGAAGATGTTCAGTCCCGAGTAGAAAGAAGAGTGGGAGGGGAATCTAAGAATGTGAATGAAGAAATAGCTGCCATTGAAAATTCGGGAAACCCTAGTATAGCTGATTTGGTGGATCTCGTAAACATCTTTAAAAATGAGATGGGAGAGAAGTTAAATGAAATTGTGGGTAGGTTTGATGGATGGAAAGAAAGAATGGCACCACTGAAACCTTTTATGAAAGAATATTTACAAGAGAATGCTAGTCATTCGGTCCCTTCAGACCCACCACCAAAATGAGTAACAAAGTCAACCAACAATTAAAGGTGAGATATTATGGTAAAATTATTTTTGCATAATTGGTTATATATTTTGAGTTTTTTCATTATAAAGAATTTCTGTGTATTGTCACTTAAAAAGGAATGCTCAGTCTTTTTTACATATAAAAACTTTGTATATATGTTGGTATATATTATACATGTATTTTAAAAAACATCGTTGGATATACACATGTATTGTACAAATAACATATTATTGCAATAGTTTAATGCTAAATTTTAATTTTAGAGACTAAAAGATATATATTTTACATTATTTTATTTTTAAAGATTCATCTCTATTATCTAATTTGGATTACTATCATACAGTAGCGTATCCAGGAATTTTTTTCACCCAGGTCAAAACATAGTAAAAAAATTCCTTTCATATTAAAAATATACAACGTCCAAGAAAAACATCCTACAATAGCATTCTATGATTCTTCATGTTCTGAAATCTTTTTATCACAGTCTCATTTGTAATAGTATTGAACACATCTTTCTCGATAAAACAAACTAAACAACCATTCAAAAATTCATCTCCAATCCGATTACGTCGATGCGTCTTTATGAATTTCATGGCTGAAAAACATCTCTCAACAGTTGTAGTAGCAACCGGCAAAATCAAAACCAACTTCAAAAGCTTGTAAACCAAAGGATATGACATATGTTTTCGTGTTTCCACCAACAATCGAGCAAGGTCCCCTAGATTCTTCAAATTAGAAAATATGTCATCATTTCGTACATTATCAATGTAGATAGATAATTCTTGCTCAAGAGATATGAACTCCCCCGAACTAAAGTCATCTGGATAGAACTTAGATAACGTCAATAACTTTGAGTGATCAAACTCAGAAAATGCATCAATGGGAGATAGAGAAGCAACACAAATAAGCAATTCAGTGTTCACCTCATTAAAGCGGTTGTTAAATTCTTGAAGCTGCATATCCAAGATATCATATAAGCAATTGACCTTGTAATGATGCATATTTGATACTCCTTTTTTTTCTTCGTCTCTTCGGGTCAACAAAATCTGCCTCCATCTCAACCGTTTCAAGCTCATGTTTCTCACAAAATGAAGAAACTTTCATCATGAGAGAATTCCACCCATCATCCCTAAACAATTGAAGTTGCCTCTTAGTTGATCCTACCAATGTCATAGCATTTAAAATATCTTGATCTTGTCTTTGTAGCGCCATTGACAAATTCTTTGTGAGTCCTAAAAGGTGTATCATCATTTGCAAATAAAACACAAAATCAAAGCTATGTAAATAGTTAAGGAGGCCATTTGCTTGACGTCTTTTCAAGTCATGTACACCTTCATTCTCAATGTACTCGAGCACCTCGATTATAGAAGAAAATAACTCAATCAATCGCACTAGAGTTCTGTAGTGAGAACTCCAACGGGTATTTCCTGGTCTTTGAAGAGAGATCTCTTGATTAAACCCTGTTCCAGTACTTCTTTCACCATTATTAATTTCTTCTTGAATCTTTTTTCTATGACTCTCTCGGATCATATCTTTTCTTTTGCATGAAGCTCCCACCACATTCAACAATAGAGAAATCATATCAAAAAAGTCTCTAACATTAAAATGTTTTTTTGCAACTGCTATAACAACTAACTGAAGTTGATGAGCAAAACAGTGGACATAATATGCTGATGTGCTTTCCCTCATAATTAATGATTTTAATCCATTGAATTCGCCTTTCATATTACTTGCTCCATCATAGCCTTGCCCTCTCAACTTTTTAATACTCAATCCATATTTAGCAAACAAATTATCAATAGCAGATTTTAAAGATGTTGCAGATGTCTCACTCACATGTGTAATACTCAAGAATCTCTCTTTGACTATCCCACTTTTATCAACAAATCTAAACACTACTGCCATTTGTTCTTTATCAGAAACGTCAGCAGATTCATCCACCAACAAAGCAAAAACATCATGATCAATCTCTTCAATAATAGATTTGACTACTTCCTCTGCAAAACAATGAACAATATCTTTATGAATATTAGGACATTTCATTTGATTATTTCCAGGAGCATTACTTAAAATAACTTTCCTTACAACTTCATTCTGATCAGCAGTGTACTTAAAAAGTTCCACAAAGTTTCCTCGATTAGCAGATTTTTCAGACTCATCATGACCACGAAAAGGTAATCCTTGTCGCAATAAGTATCTGGAAGCATCAACTGAAGCATTCAACCGAATACGATACTCATTTCTTGTAATATCGTCCTGTTTATGCAAAACATGCTCAATTGACTGACCTTGTTTCATCAAATTTTCACACTTCATAACTGCGTTGTTATGAAAACTATCAACATCTCCCACATGATCTGAAAAATTTTTGAAATTATTCCTCCTACAGAATCCATCTGTGATAAATGCATCAATTCTCACAGCTTTCCTAGAACTGTCTCTGAACAAGTAACAACACAGGAAAAAGCTTTTTTTTTCTTTCACACTATACTCTAACCAGTTTTGGTATCGATCAAACCAAGCTGGATTAAAACGTCTTGGTGTCTTTCCTATCAGAATTTGTTTAAAAGTATGCCCACGAGGTTGACAAGATCCTCTAATCAAGTATCTCTGAATTACCTCATCTCTTTGATTTAGATGATAATCAGTTATTCTTTTTCGATCTACTCGATCCCAAGATAAGTCAATATCATTTGATTCACTTCCGAAGTGGAGATGTTTCTTTTCTTTTATAATAATTTTTCAAAGTGTTCATTGCTCTGAACCTTTGACTGAAACCAAATTATGAAAACAAAATTGTCAACATTAAATAAATAAATACATAAATATATATATATATGCCAAATGAATTATGATACACACAATTTTTCTTCTTTTTTTTCTACACAGTTCATCAACACCAATTTAACCAAAAGTCTACACATGATCAAGCAACAAATTGGTGTACGTACACGGTCAACTATTAATAAAAGAAATTTTTAACTCATTAATTATGATCACAAAAAGTTGGATTAAAATTTATAATTACAAATTGTTTACCTTTTATACAAGCACAAAATTTTATTGCAATTCTAAGACTTAACTCCTATATATTAATATATATTGAAATTTCAATACAATTTAATTAAATCATTGTAAAAACAAAATCTAGTTTTTATAAACTTACTTGATTAATCGATTGAAAAGGTCGACCTGCTCAGTTCTGTTCGTGAATCGTGAGTTGGGAAGAAGAAAATTACAAAACTGAGGCACATATGAGACAAAAGTTCTTTTTTTTCTTTATTTAAACTCACTTTGGTTTGACAAATATTAATAGTTAGGTTAAAATATGGGCTAATTTATTTCTAACTTAAAACAAAAAAAACTTTGTTTCATTGTGGGTTGGGCCTTCGATGTCACCATAAAATTAGGGAGGTCAAATTGGTGCAATATTTTATATTACATTAGATATAGATATACAAAACCTATACTACTAGAAAAATTTTCAAAATTTGACCAGGTCAGCTGACTACCCTTAACTCTACGTGGGTCCGCCGTTGCCATCATATCAATTGTAACGCTCCGTCCGCCACCTCTCAGTGGGCCCCATGTTCAATTCCAGTCCATGGACCCACCTTCTTTAATGGGTCTTACATCCCATCCATATTTGACGATCGGTTTGCTACGTCCGGGAGGCTTTAAAGATTTGTTACCATCCCTACAAATCACCTCATGATCTTTCCCTGTGTTTTGTCCTCACTCGCACAGTTCCGACAGTCACTTCCCGGAAAGTCACCCATCCTGAGACTACTCCAGCTCAAGCACGCTTAACTCTAGAGTTCTCCCACGACACTTGGCCGAAAAGATAAGTGCACTTTGGTGACATAGGTGGCCAAATCAATTCTTTTAAACCTCTCCGCAAGTCTCTGAAACCGGAGTGTCACAATTCACCCCCACTACCAGATCGCAACGTCCTCGTTGCGCACCAAGACCGTCACCCCTGATAGTGAGCCCACTCGACTACACACTCATCTGGGTTTGGCTTTGATACCACTTGTAACGTTCCGTCCGTAACCTCTCAATGGGCCCCATGTCTAATCCCAGTCCATGGGCCCACCTTCCTTAATGGGCCTTATGTCCTCTAACTAGGCCCGTGAGCCCATCCATATTTGAAGGTCGGTTTGTTATGTCCGGGAGGCGTTAAAAACTTGTTACCATCCCTACAAATCACCACATGATCTTTCCCTGTGTTTTGTCCTCACTCGCACAATTCCGACAGTCACTTCCCGGAAGGTCACCCATCATGCGACTACTCCCGCTCAAGCATGCTTAACTTTAGAGTTTTCTCAGGACCCTTGACCGAAAAGATAAGTGCACTTTGGTGACATAGGTGGCCAAATCAATTCTATTAAACCTCTTCGCAAGTCTCTGAAACCGGGGTGTCATATCAATAATCATTTTGTCCTTCGCTCCCACTATATCTCAAATCTTAAATATTTTTTTAAACTTTTCCTAAATGTTGTTATATGGGTTTGATATCAAATATAAAATATTATAAGAGTTTGATTCTATATTTTATTTCAAAAAAATCTGATATATATATATATATAACATTTTTCTTAAATTTTGTTTTATTTCTAACATCTTACTAATTTATACATATTTTTATAATTTTTATTTAAATTACATATTTTGGTTTTAACAAAAAAAAATCAAGTTTATTGATAAAGAATTTAAAGTTTTATTTGAGCATTAGATGCTCATATTTCTTTTAAACGATCAATGTGTAAAATATTATACTTTTGAATCAAATTTTGGATCCACCAATAAAACAACACTCAGTAAACCTTGAGCTACTCTCTCAAATTAGTTTTATGGTTTGGAAAAGTACGAAGTAATACTGATATGCTCAAATTAAACCTTGAGCTACTTTCTCAAATTAAGAGGTCACTGTAATACTTAGGGGTCGAATTCCACAAGGACTCTAGATTACACAATAAATTATAGAGTTTTATGATTACGCTAAACAAGTTGATTTAAATAAAAAAAAGCAACGCAAAATATTAAATAAAACTGTTGTAAATTTAGAAGATCAAAAAGCTAGGTCCAGGGAATTTCTCAGGAATTTACAAAATATTAAATGAATAATTAAATAGGATTCAAGCAATTAAAATCAGATCTAGAACTCTAAAGTCTTCTGTAAAATAAATCAGTTCTCACTGCAAATATTATCTAAATTTAAAACCAGAAATCCAAATCTCTTTGTAAAATTCTAGGTTAAAAATCAGCTTTAAAAACAAGTTTAGATTGTTCACAAATTTACTAAATCAAATCTCTTTGCAAGAAGTAATTTTGCTCATCAAAAGGTTTTATCAGGAAAATAAATTATATTCTCATATCAATCAATAATCCTAAGATCTAAATCCAGATGGCTAATCAAAATCTAGCATTATGAACAGCCTATGACGAAGATCTAAAAAGATAAAGAATCCTAAATAAATAGATCTAATAATTCATAAAATCTCTATGAAAAACCATGAACCTTACAAGCAAACTACTCAGACGTATTCAATGAAGAACAAAACATAATTCTGAATAATAAGCAATTGAAATTAAAAGAGTAAAGAGGGAGTTCAAGAATTCTTCTCTCAAAGCAGTTCAGATCTCTCTCCCAAAAGCTCTCAAAATCTCATAGGGTTGCAGAAAAATAAAAATTGCTTGAATAAAACTTAGGGGTTTTCTAAAACCCAAAAACAATATATATATGTCCTAAAACACGTCAGGGACCAATGATGCAAATATGAAAAACTTCGGGCAACTTTGTAAAACTTCCAATTTTGAAGTCTTGTGTCGGATTAGCTTGGTGTCGACCGATGCTCCTTGGGTGTCGATCGATGTTGTCACTCTGATCCGACTCCAAGTTGATTTTTTTGGTTAAATGCTCCAAAATGATCCAAATTGCTCCATTTCGCTCCATCCGTGCCAAAATCCTAGATAACTTGTAAAGACTCAAAGACAACCTAGAAACAAATTAAAAGACTCAAAAAGCACACTTATATCATGGTTAAAAACCGTAAAAACCATGATTTATCAACTCCCCTATACTTAGCCTTTGCTTGCCCTCAAGCAAAACAGAAACTTAGACCTGTGAAAGAGGTTTGAAAACACAGAAACTCATTTTCTCTTTAAGGTATTGCCATGATCATCCAAACCATAATCCATATGCTTAGCAGACAAATCCAAATCGAATCACCATGTACTTCTCCGTTGACATTCATAGCATCCCAAATTCAAACAAAAATCCACTACTTCCTCCATTAAGCCTTCATCGGTGGGTCTCATCAATTTGATCAATGTCAAGAACCTTCTAGACTCATTCCCGTACTATACCATAACAAGCAAGATATATCTTTTTACAACATGTGGTATTCTTCATCTCCCCCATACTTATTCTATTCTTATCCTCCTTTGAGCTTTGCTTTGCTGTTTATTTTTATCATATCTTTTTTTTTTTTCTGATTCAAAGGTGTAGGCGAATAATGGGGTCATCGGTAATTTACCTACCCCTCGCTTCCAAGCTTTGTGTGATCATTTGACTCAAGAGTAGAATAATGAGGTCACATGTAATTTACCTACCTCTCTAAACTGATCAAAATCATCTCATCTTTTATTCTCTCATTTTTTTTTTCTAAACAAAGCTCTCAGGAATAATCTCTCCAACTTAAATAAGGGAGAGGAGTACCATTTTCTTTTGAAAATCTTACTTGTCAGGAGTTAAGCTCTATTAACATCAATCTCCTTGATGAGTTAAAAAGAAAAGTACAGAAATTACCTCAAGCTTTGATGGATTCAGTTGGAAATTTAGATGTCTCTGGTTTACTGGTCAGCCATTGGATTTTTCATTAGTCGTATTAGTGGATTCAATCTGCAGCATTAATCAACCAAGGCAATACACTAAAGAGATAAATCATAGTTCCCAACAAATATTGAGAAAATTTTGACTCAATAAAAACAAAAATCGGCTTTGACACACTAAAAACAAGAACTATGTTAGTAGTTAGTATTAACCTCCCCCGGACTTAAACGACACCGTCCCTAGTGTTTTCAAGTAAGAGTAAAGCAAAAAGAAACAAAAACGTATTGAAAATTGTAATGAATACACGAACTGTTTTCGGGTTACCATGGGGCGTCAACCGATACCATTTTAGTGTCGACCGAGACTCATCACGAATGGTGTTTTTGGCCGTAACTCCTTGTTAGTTGCAGATAGTTGTGTTGATTGATCAATCCTTGGATGATTATTCTGTTAAGAGACACTCAAACACAAGTTAAAAGCAACATGATAGATAGATAGTTCATGATTTCAAACAAAAACTGACTCAATACAAAAAGAAAAATGTCTCAAAAAGAAAAGAAAAATCTAGAAGTGGGTTGCCTCCCACTAAGCGCTTGTTTTCAGTCATTAGCTGGATTGCGTTGAAGCTCAGGCATAAGGTGGATCAGAACGTGGCAGTGAATGCTTCTGAGAGAATGTCCTCTTCATCCAAGGTGGTGTAAAAGCTTTAGGTGCATGAGGTCTGCAAGGATGTAAGGAAACGGACCTGGGTGGGATTTTGGGATGGGTTTGCTTCTTTTATGTCCTGCAAAATCATCAACAGAAGAAACAAGCGCTCTACGATAATCACGTGGCTTAGTTAACTGCAAAACAGTTCTTGTACCTTTAAAAGTCTTATTGATGATTTGAGGAGGATTAGGTGCAGAAGATGTGTACATTGGCCTTACTTGCGGGTTCTGGAGTGTGGAGAGGTGATTTTTCTGTGTGGGAACAGGTTTCTGACTTGAAGCACAGAGAATGTCCTGCGAGCTCTCAGTTCTGGTCAAGTGCGGGCTCAGTCGTGGAGGGGTGTCGATCGATGCTGCAGCGGTGTCGATCGACACGGAGCCTAATGCTCGAATATCAGAAACTTCTTCAAAAGAAAAAGTTTGTCCATCAATAGTAGGAGCTCTCCTCAGCTTATCCATCTCAAAGTTCAGACTCAAACCTTCCACATTCAGTGTTATGTGTCCCTTCTGCACATCTATGATTGCACCAGCTGTTGCCAAGAAAGATCTTCCAAAGATGAGAGGATCATTAGGCTCTTTATCATACTCCAACACCACAAATTCAGTGGGAATCATGAAGTTTCCAACCTTAATTGGAATATCCTCAAAAACACCTTCAGGAATTCTTCGGGATCGATCAGCTAAGATAAGAGATATCTAAGTTGGCTTAAAATCTGTCATCCCAAGTCTTAGAGCAACAGAATGTGGCATCAAATTGATGCTAGATCCAAGATCGCAAAGTGACTGAGCAAACCTTCCTGTGGAGATAGAACAATCTAACACAAAACTTCCAGAATCTGGTAGCTTCTTTGCAATCCTACTCTGGATCATTGCACTCAATTTCTCAGAGACAACTACCTCTTGCTTCTTCTCTTTCTTCCTCTGTGGAGGCTGGTTCAAAAGAATCGCACTGACATCCTTGGTAAGCAGTGCGCCTTCCTCAGGGCTCAAACCATTGGATACCATCCTCTTCACATACCGCTTAAGTGGTGGTGAAAGCCTTACTGCATCAATTAAAGGTTTCTCAATCATTACCTTATCCATCATTGCATTGCACCTAGCTTCCTCAAGCTCCTGTTTGGACCTTATTGGCTTAGGAAAAGGAATATTCGCTTGGTACACCCTTTCAGCAGCTAGAACCTGAGATTTTGCAGTTTCGGGTTCTGTTTGAGAGGGGTAGCCTGAAGAGTTCCCACTGGAAGGCTTGTTACTTTGTTGATTACCGAATCTCTGACCTTGATACCCAGCTCCATACACATAGTTGACATTCTCCTCTATATTCTCTGGCTCTGGCTCAAATGTCTCAACTTCAGCAGCAAAGTGAACTGATTTCTTACCCACAAGAAGATTATGCACTGAATCTAGCTTAGAATTGACTGAAGCTAGCTGGTTTGAATCAAATCCTCCATGTAATCTCTTTCTTTCAGCATCAGCTCTCTTAGTACTATTGCTGGAGGCCAAATTCTCAATCAAGGCTTCAACATCTTCAGGATATCTTGTCTTGAAGTTCCCATGGCTTGCAGCATCCAAAGCTAACTGATACTCCCAGTCACATCCTCTGAAGAAGATACTCAGCAGTTGCACTCTTGAAAATCCATGGTGTGGACAGTCCCTTTGATAAGCCTTGAATCTTACCCAAGCTATCTTGAAAGCTTCATCTGGTCTTTACTTGAAGGAGGACAGCTTGAATCTTAGCTCATCTGACATGGCATCATCATAAAAGTAATTGAGGAAAGCCACCTTTACTTGTTGCCAAGAGGTCAAAGATCTGGCTGGCAACTGTTTCAAACATTGGGATGCTTCTCCTGCAAGTGAGTATGGGAAGAGCTTGCAGTAGATGTAGTCTTCAGTTACTCCATTGGCCTTGATACTAGTCGCCAGGTCTTCAAAGTGCTCAATATGGTCCAGAGCCTTCTCATTTGGCAGGTTAGAGAAGGGTCTTTATCCAACTAGCTGGAAGTATGCAGGCTTTAGCTCAAAGTCATTCCTTGGGAATGGGGGTGGAACAATTGCAGAGCGGTTTTCATACATCAAATCAGCTCTGTTGAAGTCTGCAATAGTCCTGATCAGATCCCAGTTTTGATTCTTTCTTCGAACCGGGTTGTGAACGTGGTCGGCAGCTCCATGTCCGTCTGCTGGAAGGGGGTGTTGACCGACACCCATGTGGTGTAGATCGACACCATCAGCCTGCTCGTCGCCAATAGCTTCAGCAATCACATTGCCTTCTGCATCAATCTTTTGGCCCTGATCATTGCGCAAGTGGCCCTCTTGATCTCTCAAAGCACCATACTCATCACGAATCAAAATGACTGTGTTAACCATCTTCAAGGTTTTGGCTGTTTTTCTGTTCTCACGCTCAAGTTTTCCCAACTCTTGGTTTGAAAGCTTCACAGTAGGATCAGTCTTGTTGCTCCTTGTGTGAGGTCTAGGAGGCATGCACCTGAAACACCAAAAAGAGGAAAAACAAAAACGTGTAAGTAGAAAAAAAAAAAAAATTTAGACGAAATTAAAAACTCAAATCTAATGGTAGATCAAAGAGTCCCCGGCAACGGCGCCAAAATTTGATATGCTCAAATTAAACCCTGAGCTACTCTCTCAAATTAAGAGGTCACTGTAATACTTAGGGGTCAAATTCCATAAGGACTATAGATTACACAATAAATTATAGAGTTTTATGATTATGCTAAACAAGTTGATTTAAATAAAGAAAAGCAATGCAAAATATTAAATAAAACTGTTGTAAATTCAGAAGATCAAAAAGCTAGATCCAGGGAATTTCTTAGGAAATTACAAAATATTAAATCAATAATTAAATAGGATTCAAGCAATTTAAAACTCTAAACTCTTCTGTAAAATAAATCAGTTCTCACTGCAAATATTATCTAAATTTTAAACCAGAAAATCCAAATCTCTTTGTAAAATTCTAGGTTGAAAATCAGCTTTAAAAACAAGTTTAGATTGTTCACAAAATTACTAAATCAAATCTCTTTGCAAGAAGTAATTTTGTTCATCAAAAGGTTTTATCAGGAAAATCAATGATATTCTCATATCAATCAATAATCCTAAGATCTAAATCCAGATGGCTATTCAAAGATCTAGCATTAAGAACAACCTATGATGAAGATCTAGAAAGATAAAGAATCCTAAATAAACAGATCTAATAATTCATAAATCCCTGTGAAAAACCCTGAACCTAACAAGCAAACTACTCAGACATATTCAATGAAGAACAAAACATAATTCTGAATAATAAGCAATTGAAATTAAAAGAGTAAAGAGGGAGTTCGAGAATTCTTCTCTCAAAGCAGTTCAGATCTCTCTCCCAAAAGCTCTCAAAATCTCACAGGATTGCAGAAAAATAAAACTTGCTTGAATAAAACTTAGGGGTTTTCTAAAACCCAAAAACAATATATATATATGTCCTAAAACACGTCAGGGACCAATGCTGCAAATATGGAAAACTTCGGGCAACTTTGTAAAACTTCCAATTTTGAAGTCTTGTGTCGGATCAGCTTGGTGTCGACCGATGCTCCTTGGGTGTCGATCGATGCTCTCACTCTGATCCGACTCCAAGTTGATTTCTTCGGTTAAATGCTCCAAAATGATCCAAATTGCTCCATTACGCTCCATCCGTGCCAAAATCCTAGATAACTTGTAAAGACTCAAAGACAACCTAGAAACAAATGAAAAGACTCAAAAAGCACACTTATATCATGGTTAAAAACCGTAAAAACCATGATATATCATCACAACTTCTAATATGTACCTGTTAATAACATCACAACCAAAAACAAAAAACAACCTTTAAACTGAGAGAAAAACACTGATTAAGATGTGATGACTTTTAAGTCCAAGATCTTTTGTTTCGTACCCATCAGCACGGCCACAAAGTGAAACACACTACAGAACTGAATAAAAAAGACAAATCCACAAACCAAATCAGACAATAAGAATTGCTCGCATCTAATCCACAAAGACAAATCAGACAACCAAATTCCCAATTCGACCCAATTTCTACAGGTTTTAAATCACTGAGAAACACCTAATCTCGGATCCAAATCAATTATCGAACAACCACCAAAAAAATCCAAATATAGAAATCGATGACTACAAGGATTGGACTGATTTTTTAAGCAAAAAAAAAAAAAAAGAGGACGAAAGATTTACCAGTTCTTGACCTTTGACCTGACAAACTTCGCCGAACCAAACTCGAATACAAGAGAGAAGCTTCCAATTTCTCTAAGATTTCTTCTTCTGATTGATTCTCCTCGATCTGTTTTTCTTTGTTTCGGTATCAGAGATAACGAGAGAGAAAGAGCAGGAAAAGAAACTAAAGAAATTAACGCGCAAAACATTTTTTTCAACACACAAATATGTATTTAATTATATTTATTAATTGTTTAAATATAATTTTGTAACATCAGTTTTTAATTGATGTAAATTGTAAATCGTTTTAAAAGTGATTTTATCCACAAAAAAACACATCAATTATCTAAGTGATATAAAAATAAATTTTATATCAATTTTAAAAAAGTGATACAAACTAGTTGAAACTGAATCAATTATAAATAACTGATGTAAAATTAGATAATTATAACATCAAATGATCTAATTGATGCTAATCACTTTTATTTGCTTCACTTGAAAATAAGTAATTTAAATTTACTTCATTCTATTTTGTGATACAAAATAAATGATACAACACACCTGATTTTTTGTAGTGTAAGAAGACTTCGTCCGGCAGTCATAACTAAAAAGTCAAGAATTTGGTCAATTGCAAAAATAGACCCTAGTAGACTGCAAACGAAGTATTCGACAGAAAGATTATAATGCAGTCTGAACCATATTTTTTTGTTTTCAAATGAAATTAAGGAGATTGAAATTTCAGTCTACGGGCGCGAAACTCGATAAAAATTTAATTGCAAAATTGACCGCGTAGTAGACTTTACATGATATTATGACGGTTAGACTAACAAATGAAGTTTAATTTCGCTAAAAATCAAGGAAAATCACGAAATCTACCAGAAAATAACATTATCGGTTGTTGTTTCGCAATATCAAGCACCGAGGACGTCGTCTTTAGTCACCACGGAAGAAACCCAGCACCAATTTAATCACTATCCAAGAAGCATGAGATATAACAAGATGAATGCACTTGCAAATTTTCTTGGATTAAAATGGAGAGGAGATGAAGAAAATGAAGTTCTCATAGCATTGGGTGTTATTTAAGCTTACAAATTCAGGTTATTGAAGCTTTAAGAGCTTCAAATATGGTTGTTCATGGTTGTTGGAAAATTGATGGCGATGGCTCAACCGTAAATAAAAGAAGAAGATGAGGATATGGATGTAATAAATATTTTCGCAAGAAATTCAAATAAATCAGAATTAATGGCATTTTTGTGAATACAATTAACACATAAGGATTTAATTGGGAGAAAGTGGCAAATGTTGTAGAGAGAAAAAAAAGGTGGTTTATTTTGCAATTGACTCAAGTCAGGGGTCTAATTTTGCAAGTTTCCCATTATTTTTTTTACATGAAACTGTATCATTTTATATAAATCATAGTGCATACACAAGTGAAGAGTTTAAGATAATAACCTAATAAAGTAGTTGCTATTTTTTTATATATATAGAAAATGTATTAGTCTAATAATATATTGTTAGACTCACTTAATTATATATACATGAGACATTGCAAACCTACTATTTATTATTTTGATTTTTTCTTAATTGAAACATCTTACAATATTTAAGCTGTCACCATAAATGAATAAAAATAATGCATAACTAACACGACAAAAAATATTTTATTAAACATATGTATCACAATAATTTTGAAATCATAAGTTATATGCTACAACTACAAAATTATATGGCATGTAAGTTAAAATATGAGTTCATCAGTTAATTGCATCAAATATATTAGCGTCAAAAGAAAAATTGATTTTTTTTAGTTTATTTAACTCATACTACATAGTTTTTAAATGTTGACGTGCACCGAAAAAAATGAAATAACAACAACATGTTAATTTGTGTTATTCAAAAAAAAATATATAATTGCGCTTATGTAACAACCCGCATGGGCTAACACCTAGTTCACATAAACAATGTTTAACCTAAAACTCGATTTAAAGTGTTCACATAAAACAGTTGACCTATACCCTAAGTGTGTGACAATGGAATGAATAAAGGTTGCAACATATAGGTTTGTGTTCATACTTCATATAAACAATATGTAACAACATATGGGTTCCAACATATAGGTTTGTGTTCATACTTCATATAAACAATATGTAACAACATATGGGTTCCAAATAAAGATTTAAATCTTAGGCTTTAATCCTTATAACCACATCTACTCAAATGAAGGTTAGACTATGGACATTTGAGAAAGAAAAAGAATACTAACACAGAAATCTAATTTTCAAAGGAGAGGAAGAATCATAATCCTTAATTCCTTATCGCCAAAAATCGATCGGGCTTTATAAATCTTAAAATCATGATGATCTTACTAACATTTGACATGGAATAGTAATATAGAAATCAACCTTTCCCAAAAGATAGCGCAATCTAACTCATTAAAATTCTCATATACAAGGAATGATATTGAAACATGATAGTTATTGAGGCGAGAACTGGCTCGAGTACGTACATGGCATCTTCTTGGCACTAGGTAAAAGATCAAATTTGGGATCGTTTTCTGATGTGAAAATGTCTCTTTTGGACCTTCCAAATTTTTTTTTTTGCTAAACCAAAGATATTTTTTTAACCCTTTATTTTAACATTCAACTTGGAGTCTTTCTTGCCGACTTGTAGCACTAATACAGTTCAGCCAATGCTAACATAAACTCTAAAATTAAAAGTCAAATCATATACGATAAGTCGATAATACGAACCGTTCCAACAAATTAATTTTCTAACATTTTCATAACAAATTATATAAAAAAGAAAACAAAAAAAAACAAAATCTGGTGGTGGTGGACAACAAATACTCCCTCCAAACAAACAAACAAAACTGAAGAAAGAAGAAGAAGAAGAAGAAGTTGTAAACATGTGGTGTACCATTTTTTTATCATTATTATTTATTAACACCCAAAAATCTTAAGCAAACCGTCGAACGAAACGCCGTCGTTTAAATCACCGCCGGCTAATCGAATCATAGCTTTGATATCGTCGTCTGTAACAGCCAAACCAGCGGAATCCATATAACTCTTGAGATCTCCGTAACTCAACCTCCCATCTCCGTCTTTATCCATCACCGTAAACATATCTTTCATCAATCCGTCATCAGATCTATACAACGGCGCCGTTGCTTCTTCTAAAACTCTCTCGAACTCGTCGAACTCGACGAATCCGTCTTTGTTCGCGTCCGCCACTGATATCATCGTCCCGATCATCGTCTCGTCGGAGGAAGATCTCGAGATTCCGGCGTAGAATGCTCGGAGATCTTCGCTGCTGATTTTACCGTCTCGATCTGCGTCGATGATTTCGAAAGCTGGTCGGAAATCTGAATTTTTTGCGGCGGTGGTGGTGGTGGTGGTTATCGGAATCGCGATTCTACCGGAAGGACACATCTCTGTTTCTCTTCTGAGTTTTTTTTTTTTNTTTTTTTTTTTTTTTTTTTTGAAATTTTGAAAAAGTGGCGTTTGGGATTGTGAAGGAAGAAGCTATAGAGAGACGTGTGGGAGCGTAGGGTTTATATAAGGGGATGAGATGAGAAGAGGCTCCAAAAAAGTCAAATGTTTGACTGTGTATCTCTCTCTAAAGCTTCCTTTGAAAGGTTGGTTACTTTATTTTTATTTATTTATGTTTCTCCCAATTCTTTTGGTTATTATTTATATAATAATAATGGTATTGTATTTTATACTCTTTTTGTTCTTACAAAATAAAAGCATTTAATGCTTGATTATAAATATACTATTTTCTTGACATTCTTTTTTTTTTTGTCATGAAGTTGTTAATATTACCAAAGTGAAATCTTGTGAAATATAAATATATGCAGGCGATGAAAAATATATCTTCTGGATCTAAAGCTGAAAGAAGAAAAAGATATCTCAGAGTCTAAACATTGACACTTTATATTTGCTCATTAAAACTATTTAGTTAGTAGTTTTTATTTTATAGATAAAAAAAAAACTAACAAAAACTTATTCTATCTAGTGTCATTTTTTAACTTCAATTTTTTGTTTTAAAATAATATTTTATAAATAGGAAAATATTATTTTGCACCAGTCTATCCTAAATATTTAGTGTCATTTTTAACTTCATAGAAATTAAAAATAATAAAAAAATAATTGGAAACTTAGAAAAAAATAAAATTAATTACTAAAAATTGCATAAAAATTCATTTTTATAGACAAAGAAAACTAACAAAAACTTATTCTATTTAGTGTCATTTTTAACTTCAATTTTTTGGTTTAAAATAATATTTTATAAATAGGAAAATATTTTGTACACCTGTTTATCTTAAATATTAACATTTTTTTTTTGACAACAAAGTAAATATTAATATTTGTTAAGAAGAAAACAAGAAAAAACGAGTTTTTTAAATAAATAAAATAATTATAGTCGGTTACGAATAAAAAAATAAACATTAACGAAAGTGAAATATCATTGGATATTTTTGGATTCGGAAGTACGTAGTGGATGACATCATCGAAGTAGTGACTGGTGTGTGAGGGGTATCTGATTCATAGAGAAACTTGATTTTGTCTTTTCATGTTAGAATCAACCGCAAAGGTCTTTGCGACAGCAATATGATCCTCAATTTTATATTGGACCCCAACTATTTTTAGTCTTCTAGTAACAAAGTATGTTCGCTTTCATCACTGAGAATCTTTTTTTTCTTCATGTGGGGGAATCATTTATTATACTTTGTGTGGATGGAGATCAAATACTGCACAGTTTGCTTCATTATTTTGTGTTAGTTCACGTGTCTAATATCAGTGGTGTACGTACGTTTACCACACGTACGATTATTTGTTTTATTTGTAAAGGTCAAAAGTTTGAATATATAGCTAGCTAGCTACTTGTTGGGTAAGTAATAAGTGAGTATCCACCAAGCTCAATAAAGGGACAAGTCGTCGATACAAAATCTGATTTGTTCGGGTCGGATTGTTCGGGTTTTTTTTAATTCTGGCTTTTAAAAATTTCACCGAATTAAATTCAAATTGTAATTCGGTTCGGTTCGAACGATACCCGGGTTAATCGGGTCGGTTACCTGAATAAATTTTGCATCCGAAAACAATATCTAATTCGGTTTATTTAACCCGAATTAGAAATTTTCTGAAGTAAACACAAAATCACAACCTGCTAAGTTCATGTACTAGTAACTTAAAGTTGTGCTAATGAGTTTATAGACTTTAAGCTACTAGTACAAACTATTACAAACCATTACAGACCATTAAAGAAGTTGCTAAGCTAGCATTTTATCTTGTTTAAGCTAGCATCACATCAAAAAATCAATCCATCAACAAAAGCATGCTACTTCACATCAAAAAGTAGTCAAAAGAGCAGCTTCAAGTCAGTACTATGCATTCCATTGTTAACGCTGCATTCCGCATCAAAAAAGACAAAATACGCAGCTTCCTACCTGTGAAAACATAATAAAAACAATGTTAATCAACAACAAAAACAAAACTTATATGAACATTTGGACAGAACCACAATCATACCTGTCATACTATGAAGAATCATTGAATAGCTTCCGTTGGAATCCGAGAATCTACACAAGAAAAACAGATGCAAGAAATTAATAAACTTATAGATATCAAAAGATTTAAAAGGATAACTAAACCAAGAACTTAAACTTACCAAGAGACTCAAAGAATTCAACTTCCTCCAACATCTGGGCCAAGTTTGCTACGGCTGCTTCTCCTTTATACGAACCCTTTAACCATTGTTGGGTGCACAAATAGACCCTCCCACTTGTACTAAAAGATGATTCTGAAGCAACCGATGAGGCTTGAATTGCTAGAACATCTCTTGCCATTTCTGACAAGACTGGATACTTTGGGCTATTACGTCTCCACCAACTGAGAACATCATAAGGCATCCCCAACTTATTCTCTACTCTCTGCTCAGGTTTCTCTGCTAGATACTGTTGTAACTCATTGTAGTTATCTACAGAAGTCTTCAACCCAACCACCTTGTGGAATATTGCAAGTATCCCCTCACAATCTTCATCATCTGATAACTCATAGACGGTAGACTTTGGCTGAGAATCTGGGGTGTCTTTGATGGCTTCTAACTGAAACTTTAGAATTGAGTTGCCTAGACTCTATTGTCTCCTTACCATACAACTGGTCAAAGCAGAGAGAAGCAAACTTCATCTTGTTTCGAAGGTCAAAGACACTGGCCACAATCACTAGTGGATTCATGTTTCCCAATCCATCCCAATACTTCTCAAACTTATCCCTCATAACATGAGCTTGCTTTCTGATCTCTTCATCGGGACTGGTACACTTACTCATCAAGTTCCTCTTAATGTCGACAATCTCATTGTAACAGACAGTGGAACTAACTGAATTAGAAGTAGAGAATATCAAAGTGCACTTATAAAAGATTTTCAGAAACTTGACCAACCTTGCAATTTCCTCCCAAGTAGAATTAGTCGGTGGTCCAACACGTTTAGCCTTTGTTTTCTCATCCTCTTCCTCAAAATAATCACAGTACAACTTGTCCTCAGCTTCCATCTTCTCAAAAGTCTTCCTCAACTTCAAAGCAAAACTCAACATCAGATACGTTGAGTTCCAGCGTGTGCAAACGTCGAGAGGCAAACTCCCTCTACACAATTTCCCTGTGTCACACCGCAATGCGAAAGACTTCAACCTAGTGAATGATGACCGAACATACTTCACAGCATTCCTAACAGCAACAACATGATGATTTACCTTCTTCAAACCATCTCCGACAACTAGATTGAGGATATGTGCACAGCAACGCATATGTAGGTAATCACCATCCCTAACTAATGCTTCCTCTCCTCTCAGCCTTAACTGAACCTTAAAAGCATCCATCGCCTTGTCATTGTTCTTCGCATTATCGACTGTCACAGTGAAGACCTTCTGAATTCCCCAATCATCTAAGCAATCCATCAACTGTCCAGCAATGGTGTCTCCTTTGTGATCAGTGATGACCTTAAAGCTCAGAATTCTCTTCTGCAATTCCCATTCACTATTAATCCAGTGAGCGGTGATCACCATGTAGCTGTATGATGTGGTAGGACACGTCCATATATTCGTAGTGAGAGAAACCCTTTGTTTCTCTACACTAAACATGTTCTTCAGAGCTGCCTTCTCTTGCATATACATCGCCACAATGTCTTTAGTACTAGTCCTTCTAGAGAATGTGTTGTACAACGACAACACATTGAAGCATAACCGCTTCCATCCCTCTGACTCGACAAATGAGAGTGGCAACTCATTCACTACTAACATCTCATTAACTGATCTTCTAAACAGCATCGAGTCATACTTAATGACCTTCAGATTCCCATTGTTATCACCAGTGATAACCTTCTGCTTTTCCTTTTCTACCCAATCCTTGTACTGCTTGCATCTATTCATGTGATCAATCATCGGGCTAGTCCCTACTGCCTTAATATCACAAGCTATCTCTGCTGCACAATACTTACAATAGCTCTTAGCATTCTCTCCTTCCCTTTGCAGAAAATGTTCCCAAACCGGAGCTCTTTTAGCATACTTTTTTCTTGGTTTCGGTGGCTTATCAGTACCAGATGCAGGTCTTGGACGCTCCTTTCCAGATGCAACATTCGCTGCAACATCCGCAGTTGCATCTTGTTGTCCGGCTTGAACTGTAGGCTCCTCGTTGTTCTCGTCAGTCATCTACAAATGATTTTTCAGCTCTCATTAGCTCATAATAACAATTAACAATACAAGTTGCAGATACTGAAACAAGATATAAACAAAGTAAATAGAACATAAACCCTAAATCACATAATCAGATAATAACAAAACGGAGATAGACTAATTGACTACGAAGAACAACGACATAAGTTAAGCCCTAAATTTCCAAATGAAATTGAAACCGAAACCCTAAATTTTTTGAATTCAAAAATTTAGGATTTTGGTTTCAATTTGAATTTCCTAATCGGTTGCTAAATAATCAGAACTATACTAATTGACTATGAAGACAACAAAAGAAGATAAACCCTAAATTTCGGAAAGAAATTGGAACTCAAACCCTAAATTTTTTTATTCTAAAATTTTAGGGTTTCAATACTAACGAATCATAATCGTCAAATTGACAACAAAAAATAACTAAAGAACACAATAAATTGAAAACAAAGAAGAACGAAAGAACTAACTGTTTCAAATTCGAAGAATCTAGGTTGTAGCTCGCAAAATCTGAGAAGAACTGAAGAAGTATCCGTAGAGTCTCTAGAAGTAGAAGAAGATATGAGTTGATGATGGAGAAAAAACGAGATTAGATCGGAGAACAAGGATGAACTGATGTTCTTCTCTCTCGCTTTCAAAATAGCATCATGCGGACTGCAGCGTCGAAGAAAGAAAGAAATAAGAAATTAGGGTTAATGCTCACCGGTTTTAATTATATACTTATGCGGTTTTTTAATAACCCGATCGGTCCGATTATCGATCCGAATTAAACCGAAATCCGATTATCCCAATTAATTATGCCGAATGATTATTCAACTGCTCTTCAGTTTGTCCCGATAACCAAAATTTTCGGGTTATCCGGTTCGGTTTGTCCGGTTATCACGCCCAAAGTGACAAAATCATATAAATTTATGATTTTTTTTATTTTCTGCTAGTCGTCACACTATTTTTTCTAACTTCAACTACGCATAAGTCGCATACTATACAAAATGTATGAATATTATTTAAATCATTTCTTGTTCTTTTCTTACCGGACGTTACATAGATGTGTTGACGCCTCCTCGGATTAAAGAAATCAAAATCCATTCTCCACCCTGAACAAAAGCCATTTACGACATTACAGTAGATATACATGTCTTGTAACCTGTTTGGATTTTGGGGTATTGTGTAATTGCTTCATCCTAGTTTATCTTGTAAATTGAGTTACGTGTTTTAAAGAAAGTAAACAGAGACTTTTCCAAACGCACACAAACAATAACAAGGCATGATCCAATAAAAAGTTACAATATTTACTCAAAATCAGTGGTACAAATCTTGATTCTCTCTCGTAATTTCACCTGTACAGACTATTCTTAAAAAAATTGGGTCTGTCTCAGGCATAATGTTTTTCACGTATATAAATAACCTCTCTAGCTCGCCTCGCAAGCACATGACGTTATCAGAATCAATTCCATACAAAAGAATGGCTTTTTTAATGAGAGAGAGAATATTGTGGCATATACCAAAACTCTTTCTTTTTGGTGCTTCATCCTCGTTGCGCTTCAATACAAAACACAAAAACACCTTTTCTGCTTTGCTTCTGTAACTCTCAGCTTCGTCAAACGCAATATGCATAATCAGATTCTGCTCTGTCCATTTCAATGGTTTTTATTTTCCCTTGAGGGTAGAGTTGTCTATTGATGCAGCACGAGCCGCCTGGAACTGTATAGTGTACTTTCTTTGAAGCTCTCTTAGTTTCTCCATAATTTCTTGGAACGATGGTCTGTGCTGCGGTTCACTGCAAAAAATTATCTTACTCGCATTAGCTGAGCTGCTACTTCATCAACTGCAAAAACACATCAATCAAACATAGCTGTGAAAGGGACCAAACATTACCTATGCCAGCAGCTTTCCATTAAAGATATCCACTTAGGATCAACGTTTTTCGGGACTTCCAGCCTCTGGTTCATGAAGCCAACAGCTCCAATCACCTGCAAGTATCCTAAATAGACTTCTCTTCATATTTGGTTCAATATTAGGAACTAAGAGGAGACATAATTTGCAAACTTTCTTAATTGGAAGCGATGTTTTGCGATGGACACAAGAGGGCTCTCTAATTCATACAAATTTACCCGTTCAATTTGACCAAAAAAATTAAGATCATCAACTCACTGGACTTGCAGTCATACAAAATTTACCCTTTCAATTTGACCAAAAAAGATCAACTTACTCGACTTGCAGTCATAGGAAGTATTCACTACATTGTTTCTACATTGATATTACAATACCAAAATGAGTAGTCTGCTTTCCTAATATTCTTTACTGACTACAGCTTATTGATGGGGTTGATGGAAACTTGTAGATGCATTTTAACAGCGACCATATAGCTGCAGTGTTTGTAACATTGACATAACATAACCAAAGTTTCGATTTCTCTAGTCAAATTTAAATTTGGGGACAATGCTTGAACATTTTTACCTAAATACGAAAATCATACCTGCATAGCATTTAGATTTTCCCACGGGATCTTCTCAGTCACCAGCTCCCATAGTATTACTCCAAAGCTGTAAACGTCAGACCTGTAATTTAAAGAGTAGGAGGAACATTTTCGGAGACAAAGGCTATAACATAAAATTAGGAAAGGAAGTTAAGCCAAGCAGCGAATGGGAATATACTTTTCATCAGCAGCCTCATTTCGAAGAACTTCTGGTGCCATCCATTGAGGCTGCAACACAGGTAACAACCAATGGAATTTCATCCTAGGAAAAATTGACATCATAAAATAGAGGAATCAATCCGGTAAGAGCTATGTTAAGTACCGTTCCCCTTCCCGTTTTTGTAGTGAGGTACGTCTCATGCTTAATACGCGACAGACCAAAGTCAGCAACCTGTTAGAGATGACACGGTAAGTCAACTATGACAAGCAGAGCCTTTTTTTGGTCAATATTAATTTCTAATTCTGCAATTAAGATCCAAGCCTCTTTCTACTGGTATATCTACAACGAATCATTATCTAAAGCTTCTTTTGCTGTTTGAAATATCTTATCTGATTTTTCATTTTGCTTTAAAGTCTGACAAGTAAAATGTCAATGTCTATCTATTTTTCTCATACAACTTCTCAGTTCTGACACAACAGAATAACTCGACCTAATAACTTTATTTTGTTGTGCCTAAACTAATATATTCAACCCATGTCACAAACAGAAGGGAATAAATCAAATTTCATTGGAGACATTCATATCTAATTCATCCAATGAAATCGTTTCACCTGGCGAAATCTGATGAAGGTGGTATTTTGTAAGGACTATAGTAATTATCTTGTTTTTAGCTCTATTGAGATTATCAAAGGCATGGCGAAAAGCTAGTGTTTGTCCGGTCTAAAGGGAAAATTTATGACTTTGAAAATGAAAACAATACCTTCACAGTCCAGTTTCGATCGACCAGTAAATTTGATGACTTTAGATCTCGGTGAATGATCGGTGGAGCACAATGGTGAAGATAATTCATGCCACGAGCCTGTGGGAAGACGTATGTAAGGAAAATGTGTAACATATTGTAAAAGAGATACAGTAACTGAACTAACGAATCCAAAGAACAATGTGCAAGAAAGATGCAAGAACCAGATTAGAACAGCTTTTACTTAGAAAACAGTGGGTGGTATGCAGTCCCACAACTGGAAAATAACGTGTGTGACTAATACTCACAATATCTGAGGCCATATGGATACGACGCCTCCAATCCAGTTTTGACGTGTTCCTCTGCAGCAAAGGGAAGAGACTTCCACTGCATATGTTATATGATAGGGTGAGTCAGACTTTTGGTCCCGAAGTACAAAAGCACAAAAAGAATTTAATATTAGCCAAAGAGGTGAGACCGAACCGTGGAAGGAACTCTGTCACTATACAGAGACGCTGAGGAGATGTCACGGCTCCCATAAATAACAAGACATTCGGATGCCTAAGTCTTTTCATCAATGATACCTTCAAAATAAACAAGTCCAGCATATGTACAGGTGTCACTAAAAACCAAATAAAAATATCAGTTGTCTGTTACCAATCGTAGAGAATAGAAAACATAATACCTCTTGTCTAAAAGATGTTATGATTTCTTCTGAATATTCTTGTTTGGAAAACACCTTTACAGCCACATCCTGCAGTGACAGTAGCAACTCTCAGTAAGAGCCTCTTTGTTCATGATTTTCTCATGGGGGCTTTAAGCATCGATGATGCATATTCTACAACATCAAGAAAAAGCAAGAACGTACAGATCCAAACCATAGACCATGATAGACAGTTCCACATGAACCTGTATGTATAAAAAGGAAAACTGTGTTACCATCTTAGCAGAACAGAGACATGAAAACCACATAAATCGTTAGATGTATTAACGCATGGATATGTTTTTTGTCATCTCTCGGAAAGGAGTACATCACCTTGCCCGATTTGTTCTCCAATTGTCAAATCCTCCCATAAGATTTCATAATCCAAGCAGTCACTATCCATATCGACCTTGTTCATAATACTACTGCTGGTACTTCCGCAGCTGCTAGTACTGCTAGTGCTGTTCACATTAACAGGGGAAGACCAATACCCCATAGGCTCATTACTTGAAGCTTTAATACTTTCACACGCCTGGCTTTCCGACTTAACACTGTGATTAGAGTTACTTTGATAAGCTTGTTCTTTTTGTTGTTCGTTCTGCACCCAAGGCCACACAGAATGACCACGCCTTCCTTCCAAACCTTCCCTTTCATTACCTTTCCATGGCCATGATAATCCTTTCTTTGACATCCACTCTTCAGCTTTTGAGGTCAGTGTTTTAGGGATAATAGAGTTTCCATCACTTTCATCACTGGAATCTCTGAAAGGCTTTGAAGAAGCCTTATCATCGCTGCGCAAAAATACACCAAAAGGAGATTGAATAAAATCACCCCTCGGTGTATTAGCACCACTTGTTGCTGCATCTTCCCTCCGCTCAAAGAAAGCAGAATCAAAGAAACCCTGATCGGACTGATGACTGTCCCCACTTCCACCCTCAAGGTGTGAAGCATTATTATCACCAGCTCGTATTTTCGACTTGACCTTGTTGCCCACCTTAGATGCCTGCAAGGTTTGACTACACTAGTCAAACGACAGTATACTAAAAGATGGAGAGTATATGCAACCCACAATAAGACTAACCAAATCTGATATCTTTGATGCTATAGCAACTTGTATAGGCTGTTGAGAATCAAGGCCGAGTTTCGATACAACAGCCTCTTTGGAGTCAAGACCAAGCTTAGATGCAACACTACTAGTCACTCGGCTAAAGCTCGTTTCCCCTTCTGGCCCCCTAGTCTTCACTGGAGGACCTCTCGGGTCTTGAAAGAGTGCCGAATCATTTGTGATACATATGATCCCAATAAGAGAACCATCATCATCATAGGAAGGAGACATGGTAGTCACGACCGAAAACCTCTCTCCTGCTTTGTTCTTGACAGGAAACTCGCCAGTCCAACTCTCTCCACTGCTGCAACGCCGCGTTATATTCTGTGCAACCGAAGCATCCTGAACATCAACAAGAATATCAATCGGATCTTTCCCAAGTGCTTCTGCAGCTGAGAAGCCATAGAGCCTTTCAGCCATTGAGTTCCTGGAATTTTGAATCTGAATATCAGTTGGGACATACATCAGCTACTAAAAATATACATTACACACATTACAAACAAAATCTACACGAATCAAATCCACAAATCCTAGTATCTGACTACTCCTTCATCGATCCAATGAAAAATTCAAAAAAAAAAAAAAAAA
>NC_025702.1:9315739-9357644 GCF_000633955.1 Camelina sativa | reverse complement strand
AGTACTCACCAAAAGATAATATGGCCATTTAGATCGAAGACATGAACAGCTTGAGCCATAGACTGCAAAATATTCAAATACTGTTTATCGGTGAACTTGCCTGCCGATTGTCCCTCGCCGCCACCAGCTCCGGAAAGTTTCGCATGGCTCTCTTTTCGCAACGGAGAAGCGTGACGAAACGAAGCAGCACCGCTCTTTCTCCACATCGGAGTACCATCTCCACTGTGTCTCCTCACAGGGCGTTGCGGCGACGCTGAATGCGAACGCTGCTTCATCTCCGCCGATACTTTAAGCCTCGACATCTCACGTTTCAGATGCTCTTGGCTTTCTTCTAACTCTCGTATCTTCTTCAGAAGCTCCTCCGCCGGTGGAGTCGTCTTCTCCATTTGCGGAAATCAAAATCAAATCAAATCCAGTGCAGAGTATAAGAAGGGAGACAGAGATCAAATCTGAGTAGTTGGGAATCGGAGAAAGATGAATCACGGCGGAAATGGTGAGAAGAAGCTTTGAAGAAGAATGAAAGAAAGAAAACAAAACAAATTTCTTCTGGAGAGAGAGAGAGAGAGAGTCAAACAACAAATGAAGGAAAACTTCTTTGCTTATCTTTTCTTAAGTTTTTGATTCCTTTTTTTTTTTTTTTCTTGTTTTAGGTTTTCTCAGTTTTTTTAGTTTGTTTTAATTATTGTTGTGTTAACTTTCTAAACAGTGGTTTATTTTATTGTTTATAGTGGAGAGATTATGTAATTAAATAATCTAGATCTTTGTTTCTAAAAACAACAAAATAGTTAATCACTTCACCAAAACAAAAAAATGATTCAAATTTACATTTAGGCAGCTTTTGTTTGGATTAGTGGTTGATCAAATGTTTTTAGTTTTGAATTAAATTAAAATTTGGCTGCTTGCAAGTTTTTGTTGGTTTTTTCCTCTGAAAGACTAAAAAAAAAGAAAAAGTAAAGACTTGGAAAGAAAAAAAACAGATAAACATGGAAATAGATTGATTTGTCTTCAATGTTATTATAGGCAGCCTATATTTTGACCCTAAAAATATGACTTGGTTTTTTAAAATTAATAATTCGTAAAGGACAAAATTATAAATAAATATACTAGTATATGATAAAAAAAAATAACAAAAATCATAATTACGCTAAATTAGTTAAAAATCTCATAATTCATTTTAGTGTTATGATATTAATCTTAGAGGAGGTATCATTTAAATAGAAGACCCCACGCAATTAATGTTTGCATGCAACCCCATTCCATTAATTGCTCAAGCAACAACAAAATAAAAGTTATCTTTTTGGTAAGCTCAAATTTAAAGTCTCCCATTGGTTGTACTACTTTTTTTTTGTTCACTATGACCGTACAAAATCATCATCGATGTGAAACTTTTTTTTTGTCGTTCATGTTATTTCCTTTTTTTTTTTTCTGTCTATGAGTTATTTATTTTCCTTATAGCTTACTTTAATTTGTAATAAACACTTCCGTTTTAGAAACTTTAAATTTAGAGTACGCAGCTATTTTGTTAAACTAACGATAATCAAACATGTTTTCGTAAGAGGTCTTTCAAAACAAAAGTAGATACATGCATGCATTTACATATCACCCGGAAAACTAGTGAATTGTATACTCAAAAAAAATCTAAGATGTTTTTTAATTAACCCCAAAAAAACAAAAAATCTAGGACATTGATATATTTGTTTATTTTTTTAATTTTTTTGTATGATATATATTGTAGATATTTGAATTTTGTATCAGTGTACCCAACATATATATATATATATATATCTGTTTTCTCATATATCTAATTACTACGAATATATGTTTCTAAGATTTAGCTTTGGCATGCATCTTAACGTCGTTCTCACTGCAATGAACATGCTTAAATTAATTCACACAATGAATACACCTCATCTATAATTTATTTTTTTTCTTTTTTGTGATTGCGTGCATTTGAGCTCTTATTGGCTCCAAATGTCAACTCTTTCCCACTCTCTCTTCTTTTTCTCTTTATTATTTTTTTGGTTATACATCAATTATATATGAGTATGGATAATCCGGTGACCATTCTTGTTACATGTGTTTAAGACTCGCAATAATGTCACTGTAAAATCTACACATAATATTCATTTATAACCAACACTTTTAAAAATCAAGTCACGGATACTTAGGACAGTTCGTCACCCATCCTAATCAAAAATTAATTTCAGTGGTGAGTGGTGCGGAAACAACTAGATCCCATTTAAGTATGTATTTGGGAGATTATTATAGAAATAGGCATTTGTTTAGCTAAATAAATATTTGAAATTAGGGACTTTTGTCCATATTTATTTATAAGAATATGTATTTTTTTGACAATTTTATCTTTCATTATCTGTATCTTCTTTCTTCCTTCTTCTCCGACCAATACCATCACAAAACACACTTTTCCACCATCAACAACCATCTATGAGAACCAACAAATTAAATGAATTTAATAAATTGTGTTAATATGTAAAAGAAACTAAATCCTAAAAGGATCATATCTAGAGAACTCTTGGGTTCCAATCATAAACACTAATTGAATTAAAATATCTAATTAATTCATTTTCAAATCTGAACAAAAACTAAAAATTACATGTTTTGTGATTGACAAATCTTGAATAAAATTAGTAGGTAATTGATTCAATCACCAGCCTTGAACGACGGTAACCATCTTCAAGGTGGAACTCACTATGATCGTCACCGCCGTTGATAAGATTCGAGATCTTGCCGTCATCTTCTTAATCGTTTGGAAGTCGGAAAGGGTGAATCGTTGTGAGAAAAAATGAGGGCAAATGAAACTTTCATCACTTGAGTTCAGATCTGCGTCGAGATCCAACAACCTAAGATTCTAATGGATATACGGCCGACAAAGCTTTATAGACGATTAAGGGTTTTTTTAACCATCAGAATGACTGGCGGTCGGAAAGACGCAGGTCGTCGGAGAGATCTAAGCAGCCAATAAGTCTCTCTTTGATTCACGATAAAGAACTGGATTTGAGAGTCTGAGAAAATATTGGTTCACGGCGGAGAGAAAGAGGAAGACAAAGTTGAGCGTTGATGGGGAAGTAAGGGCAATTTCATCATTTTGGTCGAAATAAAATGCCTAATCTTGTAATCACGGACAGAAGTGCCTAATTTCAAATATTTAGGTAAACAAATGCCTATTTCTATAATTAATCCATGTATTTGAGCAAACGAGTATAAGATTATAGAGTAGTTGGTAAGAAAAACGAGTATGATACCAAACAAATTACGTGTCTGAAAATAGAAACAAGGACCGGATCCTTGACCTAATGAAGGGAAAGGTGGGATGCTATATATGTCATATAATTTGAATTTAGCCATGCAAAATAAAAAAAAACCTAATCACTTGAAAAATAATATAGTGTTAAAGCGATGTTTGTTATATTGCCACATATACAAGTAGTGTTAAAGTAAAGAACGTCGTCGACGCATCTATATCCATAAACAGAGGAGAGGACCGAGCGAGAGGTTATAGATTCTTTGAGTTGGTAATATATATTAATATCTTGGCCATGATATTGGACTACACATTGGTAGTTTGGTAGATCACCAACAATTTCGAAGGACAAATCACGGTTTAGATATAGACATGCATGACTCATGGTATATCAAGTTTGTTTATAAACTTTAATCTGCTCGCATATCCACGAGGAGTAGTGTGTATATATATTAAGATTTAAGAATATGGTATCTATTAAAGTATATCGATCGATAACCTTAGCTAGCTTTCATGCTACCAAATTAATGTCTTTTTGTTATAAGTTTACCGTAAACAAAAAGTATTTACATGACCTCATTTACATTTTCTTTACTAAAATATAAACTATTCCAACAAAATTTATCAGTTATTAAGTAATGTAAAATTATGACATACAATATAATGATATGAAAATGTTTGTTTACAACGGAAACATCTATATTTTTTTGTCTGCTTTGAAAATTTTGTGTTTCAGTGCTCAGTGTAGTCAGGAGTATATAAAGAGGAAATATTAACAGGAACAGAGACTCATAATTAGTTCAGAATCTTTCTTTATACCGACAAATATTTTACAAAATTTCAAAAGTTTTAAAAGAAAATATGAATAAGAACAAAAAAATTAAAAAATATAAAAATACTATGAAAAGAAATTAATACAATAATAACTTTTTTTGTCAAAAATATTAGTTGCATTAACTTGAATCATTGTTTGGATGATACAATGTTGGAAACAGCCATAAAGGTACAGTAAATCGACAGAACAAGAATAAAACTCACAATGAATACAACCATAACGTGCTATAAGCATGAACTGCTTCATTACAAATTAATACAATAATTAAAATATATAATATGGTATAATATCAAATCTTAGTTTTTAAGTTTAATTAGTTAACAATTTTTTTAAAAAATATTTCTTAATTATCGTCCATAGTAAATTAGAGAGAGAAAGTGAATTATTTTTTTTGGAAACTAATAATTATTTAAAATATTTTATTAGTTTAAATTTTTTTTTTGTCATGATAGAATTTTTTAAAAAATTAAATAGAATCTGAACAAACAGAGCATAACGCTCCATAATAAACAACAACCTCAAACCATAAAGCAAAACCAAACATATGAAAAAGATAGAATCTATAAAATCCTTCTTTCATCCTCAATCTGAGACTGTAACCAAGAAGGAACATAAATGGAAAGGTATGAACGGAACCGCGCATCACGCCTGACACTTCGAGCAATATCACCTGCTCTAGAGTTGGCATGTGAAGAAAACAACTTAAAAACAAGTCGCTGAAACCAGAAGAGAGACGATGTGTCTTATCTAGATATGAACGATAGCAAGGCCACTCATGAGGCTCATGGATAGCTTTAACAGCCACACTTCCATGTTATCAAGATGAATATCTTTCATGCTATTAAGTGCCCAGCATATACGTCTCAACTCAGCTGCAATTCTGTTGCACGTTGGAATAAAAACATCCCTAGCATGAAAAATCGCATTACCTTCAGAATCCCAAACGAACCAAGAACCACCACACATGGTAGAGGAAAAAAACCAAGATGCATGAAGATTACATTTAAGGACCCCAACTTTCTGGCTTTGTCTATCATTTAGCTAAACGATGATTTAAATTACTACCAACATCCCCATTTGGAAAAGCAGATATCGAGTGTTTATGCCATAACCCAGATTCTTCCAAAGCCAGAGAGATCAATGTGTTTACATCACCATGCTTACCTTCGTAAATGATATCATTCCTATGCTTCTGAATACCATAAACTATCTATGGAATAGCCTGCCGATACAGTGTTGGAACACTATCTATCTCCATTAAATCCAATTACAATCTAAAATTTTCCTGTAAAGAGTGTGAGAAACCTCCTTGAGAAAAAGGAAGATTAGAAATATCCCATACACTCCTCGCTGGACCACAACCAAACAGAACATGACAAACCGTTTCTGGAACTAAATTGCAAATCTTACATCTCAACTCCACTTGAAGCCCATGAGCAATTAAACACTCCACAACCGACAAAGCTCCTGACAACGCTCGCCAGAAAAACACTTAATCTTGGGTACCGTTTTTATAGTCCAAACATGTGATTTCAGCTCATTACATTCTTGTTCGGTTGGAGAAAAAACAACAGCACCTCAACCAGATTGGAAAGAAGCCAGTTACCACTTTCCACTGAATATTTTCCAGCGTTAGTATAAGCCCAAATCCATGTATCAGACCTCGTTATGTCTGGAGGATATGACATGATACTCCTAACATCTACAGGTGGAAAGAGTTCTGATAAAAGGACATAATTCCAAGATCCTTGAGAAGTTATAAGTCTCGCAACATCTAAATTCACATCCAGGAACCTTTTTTTGTTCATAGGCCACCGCGGAACACCATCAAAAATCCATTTGTCTAACCAAACTTTAGTATTTAAACCAGTGTCGATGGACTTAATCAAACGTTTCTCTAATAAATCTCTACCATGTAGAGTTCTCCGCCACGCATAAGAAGGCCGAGGACCTGCTTTTGCAGATAAAAAAATCTATTTTTTTTTGGAAAATACCTGGCTGAGTAGATCCCTCGAGATTAAAGAAAAGGGAGATGAAAGTAAACGCCAAGCTTGCTTAGCTAGAAGAGCTTTATTGAAGTTCTCAACATCTCTAAAACCCATACCACCATTCTTTTTTTGGCCTACACAGTTTCTCCCATGAGAGTATGAGACCCAATGCATTTTCTTATTATCCTCACAAGCATTCCACCAAAAACTCGACATCGCACTCGTTATTTGTTGACATTGAAATTTGGTTAACCTAAAACATGACATCGAATATACGGGAAAGGCCATAACAACAGATTTAAGGAGAACTTCTTTGCTTCCCAAAGGCAGTGTTTTTGCATACCAACCACTTAGACGATTCTTAAGTTTATCTGTCACAAAAGCAAGAAGCTACTTTTTCGATCCACTAAAACATTCTGGTAGACCCAAATATTTAACATTTCCTCCTTGAAATATCCCCATATAAAAACCCAAAAGGTGACGCATAAACGGATCAATCTTCTCTCCAAAAACAATTGAAGAATTCTGTAAATTAATCTCTTGGCCTGAAGCTTCACAATACATCTTAGTACACCATAGAATTTCAGAACTTTCTTTAAAAGTGGCTTTACATAAGAGAAGACCATTGTCAGCAAACAATAAATGCTGAACCTATGGATACTTTTTTGTCAACCTTAGACCCGAAAATCTCTTCTCCTGTACAGCTTTGTTCATAGTGTGAACAAGACCTTCTGCACAGAGGATAAATAAAGAAGGCGAAAGAGGATCTCCTTGACGTATACCTCTAGACGGTTGAATGAAACCATATGATTTTCCATTTAACAACACTGAATAGGAGACAGATCTAACACAAGTCATAATCCAATCAATCCATTTTCGATCAAAACCAAGACGAGAAAATAAGCTCTTCAAAAAACACCACTCCACTCGATTATATGCCTTCTGTTTAAATGGCCATAAAATCTTCATTACAATCTGGATTAGTCTTCAAAGCATGAATCATTTCATGAGCGATAAATATATTTTCTGAGATCATTCTTCTGAAAACAAAAGCTTCTTGTGTATATTATTAGTTTAAACTTTATTTACATTTTTTTACATTTGATAAGAAATTTTTAAATAATCTTACAACCAAATGACATGGGTATGTAATTTCTTACACAACAATGTTATGTTTTATAAAGTAGCTTTTCAAATAATAGTATAGATGACCATCCCACGCTAACTTAAAGATATGTGAATGTGACCTAAGTATGCATGCATGCAAGAGCAACCAATATACAATTCACTTTCGACAAATAAATCCAAATTATTCATCAATTCAAATTTTTTTTTTGATGATGCTATTGGAATCTTGAAATGGTTAATTTGGAAGTCCACTACTAGATATTTCGTATAATTGTCAAAGTAAACTTGTTGTATCTCTTTGAATATGAAGAGTATAGATTTAACTGTCAAAATTTTAAACAGATTTTACTCTCAAAGAAAATAAAACCACCTTAGGATACCATTATTTAACGTTTTGTTTCTTTAGAGAGAATTAGGAAAGTTTCATAAGCCGTCACAAGCGTTTTTCTAAAAATGGACTGGCGCCTCTGTTTCAGAACTAGATTGTCCAGATTCATCAAGTGATGGAGAGCTTCGAGTTATGCAGGATTGGTTTCGTTTATGAACATGTGAGATCTCAACTGATAAGCTCTATCCATATATAATTCAACCTCAAAAAGAAAAAGGAAAAAACTTTTGGTATGTAAGAATCCCAAAAATTGTTGATTTGGGTGTAAACAGAAGAAGAAAGGGGACAAAGAAAGTTTAGATAAATGGACGAAGGAGTAAACAAACAAACATCATAACAAAAGAGACCATAAGAGAAGAAGAGCATATAGATATGCATTTTTTTAGTAACATCTCTCAGAAGAATGTTAAAAGCTAAAATAATAACAAAAATAGGATACGATGCGATGAGTTTACTTGGTGTACAACACATCTTCCCATGGGTGACGGTACAGTGGCTGTTTCAATCTCTTCTGATCAAAAGTGTGCCCGATCAAACCAATGGAGCGAGCAAGAACAAAGAGACCGTTGAGATAACCGATCTGAACAATCTCGTCGATCTCTTGCTTGGTGAACATCCCACTTCCAGCTAGAAGGTCCAAGAAGAGAGATCCAATGGCTCCATCAACGTTGAGTACGAGGTTGTTTGCCTTCGAGAGCGTGTAAGTCTCTACTGTCACTGCGTACTCCATGTACTTTACTGATGGGAAGTTAGACCGAGCAAATTTCTGAAGCAGCTCCACTCTTTTGTCTCTGTTGTCTCTGCTCTTGATCCTACCAAAAAGAAGAAAACATGTTTCAGACAAGAGAAACGGGTGCAGATTTGTTTCTTTCTTGTGTTCTGTTTTCTACCTGTGTCCAATCCCGGGGACTCTGATTCCCTTCTTCTTCATTCCCTCCACGAATTCATAAGGTGTGAGATTCTGAAACAAGCAACCATGAGAGATCAGATTTCAAGAATTTATATCCAATGTGGGAGTTGGGCGAAATGAAATGGCCTTTTACCCTGTCACAGGCGTCCTTGAAGTATCGAGCAGCGTCATCAATGGCACCACCAAATCGGGGACCAATGGTTAGTAGACCTGTTGTTAGGTTTTAACAGTCTTTGAGAATATTGAACGATAAAGAAAACTATTGTAATATTGTGTTTGGTTGGGAAAAAAGATGTTGACTTACCAGAGACAAGACTTGAGACAAGGTCTTTGCCTGCTCTTGCTGTTACAATGGTGTTGTGAGCGCCAGAGACACATGGACCGTGATCAGCACACAGCATTATGCATATCTAGTTCAATGCAATTTTCAAAAGTGGCAGAGACCAGAGTCAAATCTCACTATGCAAATGTACATATGTATGAAGGGACAGAGAGAGATGAGGACATTGTATATCGAGAAAGAGTATATTAAGAAACAAAGAGAGAACTCGGTACCTCAATGAATTTTGTACAGTAACGAGGAAGACTACGTTTAAACCATAGAAGGGAAATAACATCACCCACTCCATAGCCTTGTTCAATGATAGAAGACATTGGCACACCGGCATAGCACGGCTCATCCCCTGCAAATTAATTTGTGGCACATTGTTGTCGAGTATCAGAAAACGAGCTAAAGAGGCATGGAATCTAGTGAAACTCTTCCAGTTCTCTTTGTTTCAGTAGAAAATAGCAAATGAATATAGTTTAGTTTCCAGAACAATACCTCTGTCATCAGAGATGGTGGAGATTATGTGAGTAGGAGCCCGAACTTTCCCGCTCTTAATTGCGGAATTGAGATCCTCTGGGATTTGTGGAGGAGTGACTTCCTTGATAGAAGATACCTTTCCTTCTTCAACCTTTTAGGAGGAATTGAAATGAACACATAAGATTGCAATAAAAGGCAACGCCAGCTAGCAAAAGAACACAGGGAAACTGACCAGTTTCTCAAAAGTCTCTTTGATTGCAGATTCAAGGGCTTCAAATGAAGTGGGAACAATAGCTCCAGCATCCATGAGAGCTTGATTCTTGGCTTGTGCAGACTCCATCTCTCCACCACTTTTAGCACCCTATATATAATCAGGTTCAAAAAATATTTTGACTTGGAAAGCAGACAGAAAAGGGCATTGCTTAATAGGTTCTTTCGTGCCACTTACTGCGTGACCAAACTGTACTTCAGACTTGAAGAGCCGTGCACAAGTTCCGCTGACCCAAGCAACCACAGGTTTATTCACTTTTCCCTGTTTCAAGGCTTCAACAAGGGAGTATTCATCTCTTCCTCCAAGCTCTCCAAGCACAACCATCATTTTAATCTGCAATGTAGTTTATTGAATCATAAGGTATAGATGAACTGAATGATGGAAATGTGACACCATTTGTAACATTTCCCTGGAGGCCATTTCAGCGAGCAACATGTTAAACTGTTGGAGATTGGTATACCTGTGGGATGTTATTAAACCGAAGGATGTGATCAGATAAAGTGGATCCTGGGAACACGTCTCCACCAATAGCAATGCCTATAACAAGCCCCAAATAAACAACAGAGTTAAGAATCTTCAGCTGAATACGTCATTAGTAGATTATCTTACATCAAAACTCACCTTCATAGATCCCATCAGTCACACGGGCAACAGTATTGTACATTTCATTAGACATTCCACCCTGCGAGAAAAGAAGAGTAATGAATAAAACTCTCAGGCATCAAAGTGAGCTTTAGCCAGAGTACAAAGTCCTGAAAATTCAGCACATACAGATTTGGAGACAAAACCAACAGATCCAGGTCTGTATAGCTTGCACTGGATAATGTTATCAATTGTTCCTGCAGTGTCACCAATTTTAAAGGCTCCAGCTTGAATACCTCCAACAGTAGCCGGTCCAATAACAACCTGAACCAACCCAATCAGTCTCACAACTTCTCTGTTTACCATAACGGTTAACTGAAGCTAATCATCACACAAAAACACACCTTATTGTTAGCACGAGCATAAGAAATCAGCTGTTTAGTGTCTGATTCTGGAACACCTTCAGCTATAATTGCCACAACTTTAATAGTTGGCTGCTTCAAAGCAGCCATGGATGAAGCAGCAGCACTATTGAAGTAATAAAAACATTAGCTAAACTATCACAAAGAGCCATGCTAAGTTTGTTCCATGAAATGATGAAATTCTCATACAAACCTTCTGAAAGATGCAAAATTGATGAATACATCTGCGGTCGGATGCGCCGCACATGCTGCCTCAATGCTGCATTACAGAAACAAAGTTAAAAACAAGATTTGCACATCGTTAGTTTCTCCCGGAGACATGCTTAAAAACTCACGCGGCATGAACAGGGATAGCAATCTCCTCCTGCCCGAAAAAGAGTTTTTGAAAACCTTCAGAACCAGGGTTAACGATTCCAGCAACAGAAGGTGTTTCACGTCCTGTCAAAAAGCAAATGATCCTTTAACATCAAAATCTCAACAGTCACATTGATCTCAGTCAACTAAATCTAGACACTCCAATTTGTTATGTTTACCACAAAGGAAGTCGAAATCGAGCATTCGTTGAACAGGAAGCTGCTTATAGTTGTAGAACAAAGCTTGTGTGGTCCGAGAAAAAAGCTGTCCCGTTGCCATAGCTCAAAACTGAGAATCACAACAAACATAGAGACAATTATCATCAGATCCACAAGGCCACTGCCCATATAAATTGTTCCTAATTCAATGCTGAGAGAACCTGAATCGAACACGAAACAGGGTAAGGAACAGGTTACTTCACACTAATTCCGATTTCTTAAATCACTAACACACAGATCTCATCACTACACTAAACGAATCTAGGATTGAGAAAAGAAACAAAATAAAAAAAACAAAAAAAGTTTCGATTTTTACGGAACCCTCCTCGTAAATATCGAAACTTTAAGATGAAAAAACACGGATCGGACTCAAGACAGATCTAAAAAAGCTTATACGAATTGTTCGATCCAAAAGAGAACAGACCTGGTGAAGACCCGAGTCGAGTCAGTCGTTAAGAGGGAGAGAGAATAAAAATTGATGGTAGAGAGAGAGAGAGAGAGGAATGGTTTTAGAGAGGAAGTAGCATTAATATAGAGAAATGGGAGGGAAACAAAAGCTTCTCACATCACAGTGATGGTGGTGGTACATGGGATCATCATCATCATGGTCATGTGGGCTTATTGGTAAGGTAGTTAGTTAGTTCACAACTTCTTTCTACCCAAAATTGATTTCTCTCAATCTTTACATTGACAAAAGCAGAACACCTAACAGTTACATAATACTATTTATAAATTTAACTTTGCAAAACGTGGTTAGTTTAAGACATAATAAGATGGGTCGTTTAAATGTCGTCCTCGTTGGGGCACGTAATTGGCTGTTTTGTCTTCAAGATTCAGCAACTTATTTTAAAGATGGGATTGTGAATCAAGCAAGCAAGCATTCATTGAAACATTTTTTCTTAGTATTTTAATGTCAGGTCTTGAAGTATTTGAAAAGTTAGATAACTGATATAGCTTTATTTATATGATATTAGCGTAAACATAGGTAAATGGAAAGAAATATGAAATTTAAATAAATGGCTTTTATGAAGAAAATGAAATATTGGAAACTGGAAAGAAAGAACTCTTTGTCTTATGTTTTCTTATGGAAGTGAGAGTGGGTGAATCAGTTATACTGAAACTTACGTTCGTATATATACAAGTAAAGTGACAAGATTTATTGTGCATATATAGATGAGCTCCACACAACTAAATATATTTTGCATCCATATGTCACCTTTTTTTTTTTATATCATGCAAATGTGAATATGTTTCATTCACTTTTCTTCGAAAAGACTAGTGTCACTGATACTCCTATATGTATTTAATTGCCTAGTTAAAAACATTTTTAACGATAGTTATGCATATCACGAGTAACCAAGCTAACATTTGGCATGTCTAGCCGATGCCGCAATTCATCGTTATAGACATATTTTTTTAACATATAGGTACGTAGCGACTTTGTGAAAAGATCGGTAGCAAATTTCGAATGACTGAATACACTCTACTCTATTGTTTGTGTTATTCTCAAGATTTTAGGTATGGGAGAATGATATATATGTTGATTTTGTCATTTTTGATATATATATGCTTACGCATGAGGCATTACTTTTCGTATAACATAATTGGTTTCGTACTAAGGGAACTAATAATGTTAGATTGGATATGATAACTTATTGATATAAGCAGCTCCACCTTGTTTACGTAGTTATCATAGTTATCGAAGTCGCTATAGGTTGTTTGGTGTAAATTGTATTGTTACAATGATTTACTTGTATACGTTTTCTTTAATATGATTAGTAGTTTAGTGATATTCATAATACTGTATATTCTTTTAAGTAACTAGTTTTAAAATTTCCCCTTAATTTTAAAAATTGATGTTTTAGTTTAGTTCTTATTTATGAGCATCTTTTAGTTTGATACTACAAGATAATCCAGACTACGCATGTATTAATAATTTTGATTTTAAAAACATTAATTTAGATTATCAGTTTACCATCATATGTGATTATACAAATATTAATTTTGTACTAGTCCATTTTTGTATATACATTGATACATAATTTAAAACTTCATAAATCTTTTATTAGTATGTGAAAAACCTTTCATAAGTTTTTATAAAATTTAAACTTTTTACCACCATTGACTTTATATATTTAAAACGATAACACACCTTATTCAAATCTTTTTCCAAACCGTATAATGTATAGTAACTTATATAGTTCTAAACCTTGTATGCAAGGGTAAAGATTATGGGAAAATAACTAAAGAAGAATAAGACAAATTATTAAACTTATTTCTAATACATTAGGAGAGTACGTCTATTCTATACTAAATCACCAAGAGGGTATGAACATGAAAACATCAATGACATGTTGATGGAGAAGTTGGAAGAAAGAAAAGTAAAATTGTTATAAATGTTTGTTTTATATGGGCTTATTTGGTCTGAACCATGAACTGGACCTATATTGATGTGAAGTCCATACAGGATTTGGGTTGTGTGGTCTGCAAGGGTAAATCGACATAAGCTCTAGGGTTTAACTATATAAGGGAAGCTAGGGTTAAGGAAACAAGACAAGCAGTAATCACAAAGATGCAGAAGAAGCTGGTGGTACCTTGGTGGCGGATGTAGGGCACAACACAGGGCGCTGTGCAGGGCAGATGCAGAGATGCAGAATGCAGTGCAGAGAGCATGCGCAGGGCGTCGTACATGGAACTTGAAGCTGTGCACAGAACCATGATAAAGGAGCAGAAGCTTGGCTGGGTTCGAAGGGCTGAGAGCCGGACATAACCTTGTCTAGGTTTAAGGTGTCATCATGACACGTATGAGAGACAAAGGCGGAACTGCTTCTTTGGGGTTCTGGAGGTGTTTCAGGGTTATACATGGAGAGAGAGCTGAACTAGAGACATAGAGAGAGGAAGAAGAAAAGCTAGATACTCTATGTTTTCTTCTTCAGGTTTTTTTGTAGTAGTTCTCTAAGCTTGTATATGAAACACTGTGTAAACCTTGAGTGATTGATAGTGGATGTTTGTGGGAGAAGGTTTCCACACGAGATGTACCCTCTGCATGAGGGGAACTCGTTAAATCTATGTGTTATGTTTATGTTATGCATATTGATCTGTGAAGTAGACGAGGAGTAGGGGCAGAGTCGCCGTACGCGGTTCACTACAGAGGTGAATCGGGGTCTGCGATTCTCAACAAGTGGTATCATAGCTCAGGCTCAGGAATTCACAGACTCAGGCATGACGTTGTAAGCATACAAGAAGGATCCAGAGACTGTTGCAGAAGACTCATGATTTTGAAGGTGTTATTGATCGAAGGTTAAATCAATTATAGGATTCATTTAAGGTGGAGTTATCTACAGTGTTTGATTCAGGTTCATGGATGTGTGTGTGAAGGTGATATTCACATGGCTGTGAAGAAGGAATCAAATCATCATCCAAAAGGCTCAAACTTGTCAAAACAGGAGTTCAGTTTCCGATGCGATCACAAGGTAAATGTGATATTCTGTTTTGAAGCTTCTGAATACTCAAAACTGTTTCAGTTTAGGGAATCTAGACACTGGAAGAACACAAGGATGTAGACGTCTTCAACGACGTGAAATTCAAGATAATATCTTGTTTGGTTTGGTTGTTGAAAGTCTGTGTGGTGTTGTTCGGAAATTGGTTGAAGGTACAACTATAGGAGTCACGGATTTACTAAGGGACGCCTTCAGAGGTGAATCTGTGTGTAAGAGGGTTGTTAGGTCAGCAAGTTGTGTTGAAGATTCAGATGATTATGAAGATGGACCAGACAATTTATGTTAAAGTGGTCAGATATGAGAGGTGTTGGGTGAATGGTTAAGTCTCAGGAATGGATCAAGTTGTCAGAGATTTGAAAAGACTACAATCAAGGTAAGTTTACAGAGAATGGGAATGCAGAGAGTACCAAGAGTCAAAGTTGAAGTCAGTGAGATTTTCTTTGTCAAGGTGGAGTTTGCTCTTCAAGGTGACTTAAAATCTCAAGAAGACTTTTGTAGACGTTGCAGGACTGTGCAAGAGTTTGCAAGTAAGTGCAAGAATCTACAAGGCTGGCGCAAGGTGATTGGGGTTGTGTATCTGCATTGAGAAGAGAATCAGAAACAGAAAATTTATGGTTCGCCTGTTTGCATCTACAGAGATGATCTGGTGGATGAATCTTCTGAAGGTACTTGCAGGAAGTTTAAGTGTTTCGTTGACATTTAATAAGGAAGCATGTGAGTATAAGGGGAAGATTCAAGTAGATCTCTGGTGGTTAAAGATGCAAGTTATGATAGACAAGACTAGTAGAGACTAGTGGGTTTAGCAGCATCATTAAGTTTCTCAGGAGTGTCACTTACATGAAGGTTAAGTGAGGATGCATCATTGGTGAAGACATGTGGTGTTGATAAAAAGTGAGAAAAGGTATGATGCTGGTACCAAGGTTCTTCTTGGTAAGGTCTGCAAACGTGAAGAACTATTGCAGGGTTATGTTAACAGTAGGTGTGGCTTCAGGGATTCTAGAGTGAAGCACTAAAGGCTGTTACAAGGAGACTAGCAGAGGTTCAAAAGTTGTTGGTCGGACATCTGTTTGAACATGAGGTTGAACAGGAGGTTGTTCTGTCAGATCGTACAAGATGGGTTCATAAGTCAGCTGGTTAAACAGATGGGATGTAAACTCAATCTCAGGAGTAATGCATTGGGTTGAGATTGTTTTACAGGATGAATCAGAGATTGTTTCAGGTTTGAAGCATGTATGATTCATGTGTTCTGCATGGGATTCAAGGAAATTTGGTTCAAGCTCAGTGCACATGAGAGGAATCAAAGGTCGACCAAGTGAATCAGGTAGCAGACGGATACAGATGATATACAATCATGATAACAGGTTTGTGGCGTTTATCATAAACCATGGGAGAGGTTATGTGATTGTTATAATCGTGTTTTGAGAGGATGATATCTCAGACTTTACTATTCTAAAGGTTTTCAAGATCAAAGTTCCACAAGCAAGTCATGTGTTACATGTGAGTGAATCAGAAGTTTTGGTTATAGGTTGAGTTGTTGTGAGGAACAAGGGAATCAAGTAAAGGTCTTCATAAGTGTTTCTAAGACCAGGAGAAACAAGGTCGAAGAAGATGATTCGTGTAAGGAGTTACACGAACTTGTTGGGACAGCTGAAGAGCACCATAAGCTATTCAGATAATCTGTCAAGAACAAGGGTGAAGTTGTGTGGCACTATGGCTTCGCAGACTGAAATTTCAGAAAGTTCGAACATAGGGACAATCATGAGACAGTCTAAGGATTCGATAGGTGTTGGAAATTTCATAGCAATGTCAGAGGATGGCATTGGAGGACACAAAAAGAACAGTCAATGTTGGTTGTGTTTTGTATTGATTATCAAGGAACAAGGTTTTTAAGGGTTTCTTCAAGGATGTCGGTTCAGTGGTCAGAGTTTGTCTACAAGTGGGATTACTGCCATCAGGAGAAGGAAGCTTGAGAGAGAGTCGCGAATCTCTTGAAGTTTCTGAAGATGTAGTAGAAAATTCCTAAGGTGGATGAAGATGAAGATCATTGGAAGTTGCAGGTTCGACATGAGAAGACAAGATTTGTTTTTCTTCTCAGGAAAGAATAAACACATAGGGGATTTTGTGAGTTGGACCAAATGAAGCAAAAGGTGGAGTTTGTTGTAAATGTTTGCTTCATATGGGCTTATTTGGTCTGAACCATGAACTGGGCCTATATTGATATGAAACCCATACAGGATCCGGGTTGTGTGGCCTGCAAGGGTAAACCGACATAAGCTCTAGGGTTTCACTATATAAGGGAATCTAGGGTTGAGGAAACAAGACAAGTAGTAATCACAAAGACGCAGAAGAAGTTGGTGGTACCTTGGCGGCGGCTGTAGGGCACAGGGTAGGGCGCTGTGCAGGGCAGATGTAGAGATGCAGGACGCAGTGTTGAGAGCATGCGCAGGGCGTTGTACATGGAGCTTGAAGCTGTGCACAGAACCATGATAAAGGAGCAGAAGCTTTGCTGGGTTCGAAGGGCTGAGAGCCGGACATCACCTTGTCTAGGTTTAAGGTGTCTTCAGGACACTTATGAGAGACAAAGGTGGAGCTGCTTCTTTGGGGTTCTGGAGGTATTTCAGGGTTATACATGGAGGGAGAGCTGAACTAGAGACATAGAGAGAGGAAGAAGAAAACATAGAGTATCTAGCTTTTCTTCTTCAGGTTTCTTTGTAGTAGTTCTCTAAGCTTGTATATGAAACACTATGTAAACCTTGAGTGATTGATAGTGGATGTTTGTGGGAGAAGGTTTCTACACGAGATGTACCCTCTGCATGAGGGCAACTCTTTAAATCTCTGTGTTATGTTTATGTTATGCATATTGATCTGTGACGTAGACGAGGAGTAGGGGCAGAGTCGCGGTATGCGGTTCACTACAGAGGTGAATCGGGGTTTGCGATTCTGAACAAAAATAAACAGAGGGTGATGGATGACTTCTATTATATCCCCTCTCACTTTTCAGCCATAAACTTACCTTACAAATGCTCTCAATGATCTATAATTTTTCTAGAAACATTCATGTTTCTCTCCATTGTTCATCAGCCTATGTTCGATGCTCGATCGTCACCAAATATTCAGTCAGTAAGGACTATTTTCCAAGGAGGTACGCACCATAGCTAATATGATATACTAATTCGTGGTCAATAGATATTGGCAAAGATTGAAACAGTCAACAATTATGCAATAGTTAGCCATGGGGACCAACCCAACGAAATCAATTGTTCTAGTGAAAAAATCATGACACAAACTATAATCGTCAAAAATATATATTTAGTAGTTGAGACCACTATTCTAATAAGCACTGTATTTGTGCTAATACCTCGGTCTTCTTGTGGTTCGAACACCAAGAAAAACTGACTATATGATAGTTAAAACACATAACTAAAAAGCCAATGTCACATGCATAAGAAACATACCAATTCATTTGGACTCATGATCAATGGACAGGTCTTCCATGTAAATATAAGAATGAACAACCCTCATGGTATTAAGAAGGATACTGATAAAAAAAATTGTAGAGCAAAGATATTAAACGTACTCTAGTATTATACCATGACTATATATGTATATGTCTGAACCTAAATGGCATGCATTGAATATATATATGCATCTAAACATGAGAAAACAAATTGCAAGGGTTTAAAATCAAAATCCCAAACTAATTAGTTCTGTTTGATAAAGGATTTATGGCCATCGGCCGACCAGGAGATCCAAAACCATGTCGTGCTAATAACCTCCATCAGTGTGTTTACAAAAACTGTCTCATGAAAACACCACTGTTCGATTCATCTTTATATACAACATAAAAATGGAGGAGACGAAGAGATTACGACCATTGGGTGATTAAGAAGAAAAGGGGTTACAACTTACAACGCAATCTTCATTAATTTAGGTGGTTAAATCGACCCAAAGGATCATGATGGAGGAGACAAAGATATTAACTTGGGTATACACTATTTTTTTTTAAAGGTTAATTTTGTTTTATGCTGATGTGGAAACTGAAACATGTAAGGTGATGTAGCATTTTGTAGAAGAGTTTAAAGATCCTCATGTGGATGGCTTTAGGAGCCTCAGTAACCTCCACAACTTAATGCTCTATTTATCAATACAAGTATCAAATTCAGATGTAATTTGAGATGTCACTCTATGTGTGTTTACATTTGGAAATAAACATATGGTGTCTCAATAATGTAGACTACAAAGCTTGAGCAGCTCTGCTGGCTGTTGCTTCAACGCTGCAGCACACCCGCTCTGGATAACGAGTGACAACTTTGCAAAAGGACAGACCTCAACACCAAGAGGCGAACATCAAGAATACACAGAGCTGATTCAAAACATTCCATCTTTAAAGACGGTAAGATATTGACTAACTGAGGCACTGCTCCAATTCTAACCATCAAGCTTTGAACTTGTTTGTGAATAGAAATTGGTTTAAGCAACCCAAGTGTAGGAGAGACTCCATTTCTATGTCTCTTATCCTTAACCAATCTCATTAACCCGACAAGCAAACTATGGTCGAGGCCAGTTTTGCTCTAAACCCCTTCTCTTATACCAATCCCCTAAACAATCTTGAGCAATTGATTTTGCTCTCATTAAATCCATCATTTAACATATCAACAATCAAAGAAACCTTAGCCGGTTGCATCAACCCAGATTTTGAATCTGAATCATGACCAAAACTCACAAGAATCGCAGCAACCTCAAATCCAACAACATAAGAAGGGAAAGGACCTAAAAAATGAAGAGATTACAGAGAGAAACCTTCTTCTTTAGAAACGTCTTCCTCACCATAAGATGAGTTACAACAATCTACTTAACTTACTCTACGTATGAACCTTAGCTTGACTTTTAACCTTCTCCAATGTCCCCAAAATCATCTCATCCTTCCACATCCTTGGACCATTCTTTCATCAACACATACTTCTTAGAGAACCGAGTATAGATCATATAATGACATTGTAGTGGGACAAGTCAATTGACCTAAGTTTGACTTAAACTTTGTCAGTGAAACTCTTTTCTGAAAGAAATACTACCTCTTTATTTTTTTCATATCACTCCTTGTTTATTGTTTTCTGATGAGATATGTGGTTTAAAATTAAAGAATCAAATCAAAACTAAACAATACGTGACCCATCTCTAAGCTTATCACTGTAACTACCACACATCCAGCTCAAAACATAAACCCACAAAAGCAATATCTAAAATGCAATCGAAGATGACGATAACACAAAAACCCTTTCAAGATCCAAACCCAAACCAACAAATTTGAAATGATACTATAGAGGGTTTCCTTTTAAGATTGGAATCTTGGGGATTCACCAACTTTTGAGTTGTGATTACAGAACACCACCGTGACGAGATTGGAGGAAGATTAAAGTTTAAGGGATGAGGACGGAGAAACATCAATTTTCTAAGGAGACATTGAGGGAGAGTTAGAAGTGAGAAGAAGAAGGTCGCAAATCGGAAAAATACTTTTATTCCTTCGACGGGAACCTAGTTGGCTAATATTGTGAGTCACTAAATATTGTGCTTAAGTTTTATTGTATTGATTTTGACGTAAATTGAAAATTAAATATGCCTAGAAAACTCTTTAATTTCAAAAATTTAAGAGAACAAACTTAAGATTTTATTTATAACAAAAAGATTTGCCTAGAGCATTATTCTCGAACACTATTTTAAACATCTTGGAAGTTATTCGATTTCATCTTCGAAGACGGTCTCGTTTCTTTTACTAAGCGAGTAAACATGTACTTCCTCCGATCTGAAATAAGTGTCGTTATAAGAGTGATTTTCCTTTTTTTTATTAAGTGTCATTCTCTCTTTTCAATGTGATAATACTAATTAAATTACTAACATAACCTTAACTAAATTAACACAAATTACTAAAACTGAAAATAACAAATCTTTAAAATGCAACACCGGCAGAGGATATATCAAGAGAAATAATATGAAGAGTCATCGATGAATATATATTGGGTTAGTGGGTTAGTCATAAACCTAAAAATCAGCAAAATGGAAAATCATCTACAGGTAGAAGAGAATCAAAATAAGCAAACTAATGTCAGTGTGGTGCATACCTTTGATCTAAACAGAGTCCCTGAGGAAGAAGAGAAGATTTTCATTTGAGAAGGGAGAAAACTGATGTGAAGCCAAAAGTGGTGCATGACTTTGATCTCAACAAATGCTTGTATGGGGAAGGAGATCTTCATCCTGAAAAGAGATTCAAGACGTGATGCTGACGATACTTAAATTTTTTTTTCCAAAATGTTTTTTTATTTTGCTGTTGAATTTTCCAGTAGTGGTCTCTTATTCATATGATCACCAATAAGTTTTTCTATGGTTTGTTCTCCAATTAATAAAAATAAATAAATCCAGTTTCTAAATATCAGAGGTTCACATCTCCATACCAGAAAAAAACAACGAAAAACAGAGAAATTAAAGCAATATAATCTGAACTTAGTACATGTAAAATCTGACCAATTCGATCTAGATATGATCGATATCCAAGCCATCTCATTAGAGAACATAGAGCATCAATGACACAGCTGCAATAAAACCATACTTTGCATATGTCTACATGTATCTTTAAGACCTACAATTACCTGCAAAATTTAATTTCAATTCCTGTTCAGGGTTTGGACAATCTTTGTAAACTAGATAGCATTTGTAGAGTATAAACTTGCGGCAAACATTTAGAGACTTAATGAAAATCTATGCATTCAGCTTGAGGCTCTGAATTTGTCTCATAAGATAAGTAACATCCAAAATATGTTGACACCATATCAATGAGACAAAAACAAGAGTATAAACATGTAGCAAATACATAGAGACTTAAAAGAGAACCTATGTATTCAAATAGTTAAGGAATTATAAACTAGAGTAAAAACCTGTAGCGAAAGCAAACCTTACCCTCTTAGCTGATTTCTCACATTTTCTACTATAGTAGAATTACATTTTATTTGCTTAGGAAGTTGACCCTTTCGCTCCAACACTTCTTTCCTCATATGTGGGATTTTAGACCATCCAATTCTCATTGTTTCTTGCATGCAAAGTTGCAGAGTTAAGAAAATGTGGTTTATCCTTCTCGGTGGATAATCTTCATAAGCCGTTGTTACAGCGTGAATAAGCTCTTCAACACTCTTTGGACATACCTTATGTTAAAATGCTTGGATAGCACTAAAAGTCCAAGATCAAGAACATTCAAGTCTGGAGAGTGGAGAGTTTGGCGGTTGACACATCAATCGAATATCAAAACCATTCTGTGAAGTCGCTGCTTTGAATTCTACATCGCTTGGATCCACATGCATTCTTGCATTATCTTTTTGAATGTAGATAACTTTATCTACATCCTCACGAGGCCATTTTTCACGAATATTGTCAAAAACTTCTTCTATCAACATTCTTCTCACATCATCTCTCTTCACCGATGTAGTTGGTTTTATTTCCATTGTTCCAGGTTCTCTATTTCTACTCTGTCTTCTTGCAGGTTGAATTGTAACAAAAGGCCAAAACCTCAATCTTTCCCGAGAAATTTTCGTTTCCATCAGCATTGAATCTCGGACGAGCCATTGCAACTAACACCATAACTTTGCCAGTGAAGTTCTTACTTTGGCATGTCTGTATGGGATCATCTTCTTCAAGAAGTAGATAGTAATTCTCAGTTCTTTTGGTCATATAGAACCACTTTTCATCAATATACACAATGTTGTACATATCAATAAATGGTGGTTCATGGCTCAAACTCTGAGGATCCAACATTTTAAGGCAAAAGTGTAACCTTGCTACCTTATTTTCTTCCCTACGATGTGGTTTTAATGTGTTTGAATGACGTTGCAGAATACCTTCTTTCACACGTCTGTATAGTGCTGAATAATTAATTCCAAGGGCTTCAGCCAACGTCCTCAAATTCATCCGTCGTTTTGGAGGTGTATTGATCAGCTGTTGTATGTCTAGTGGAATTTTCTTACGCCCAAATCTTTTTTTCCTTTTTTGAGACACATCAATAGATTCACCAGCAAGAGTGTCCCTAGCTCGTTTCCATATCCTTTGAACCGTCTGAATATGCACTGAAAGTAAATCTGATACCTCTTTTGTGGTGGTACGTTTACTCAGATTTCCTCTCACACTCCTTTCAAGTAAAGTGTTATAGACTGCCCACCTTTGACCATTAGCTTAGTTCTTTTTTTTCGAGTTGTGGCATTACCATTTACGTTAGGTCATGCTCCAAGCGGTTATTGATTTACAAATTAGCATATGCATCATAAAATCACAATGCACAATCAATATATATATATATATATATAATAAGTTTACGAGAGCACTTACCTTGGTCGTCAACCAAGTTGTCATTATGTCCTGTTCCAAATTGTAGAAACATAGATCAACAATTGTAATCGAAAGTGTAAGCTACAGACTAGTTTTAAATCATAATCACGAGCTATTCAAGTTAACAAGAAGACTAACCTTGTTCTCCAACAAAATGATCTTGAGTTTCTTCATTTTCGTTTGCCCCTGGTCTAAAATGGAGAACACGGATTGACATCAATAACAGTACATGGAACAAAAAAAAACAACGATTCAATTTACCTTGGTCTCTAATGTAATATTCACTTTCTTCATACAACTCATCGGCATGTTGCTCCAAAATATCATAAATTGATTATTCTGTTGGATTGACATTGAGATGGATTACGATGGTACTTTCAGATGATGCTATAATGCTAACAACTGGTTCTACATCTTCTTCCATTGGTTTCTCACCCGCATGAACAAATGCACCGTCATCTCTTAAACCTCCACATTCAAAATCATGATCATCATTCTTTGCTAGAATGATATTCAAATCAAATGAATAGATGTATTTTCTGAATGTGGAAAGTTTAGATCGAAGTTAGTCATGGAAGATGATCAATCAAATTCCATGTTACTCCAAATATAAAGAAACGTGAAAATATTTGAATTTTAATTTTTTCCCCCATTAAATTTCTTCTTCTACTTCTATTCTTTTTCTTTCCCCATGAATTTTTTTTCTTTTCCTCCACTTCTATTCTCATCATCGTAGTCAAAAACCTGTATACTCTATTGAATTGGAGTATTTATTTTAGTAAAAGTTGTTAATTGAAATTGGGAAGAATACTAAAAGACCAAATTGCAATGATTAACTTTGTATAATCTGTGAATTCTACAAAGGTACATACATGAGAAGATTAAGAATCAGTAATATAATTAGAGGAAGCAAAGACAATACCATTGATTCTTCTACATCGACTGATAAAGCATCACCACCTTCTCAAAGAATCCATTCAGAAGCATGTAGACATTCATTGCTCTTTTCGGTTAACATGTTTAATGAGTTATACATGAAATGAAATATCAGATCATTATATGAAGAAAGCAAGAAATGGAAGCACATTTATTTTCGGATGATAGGAAGATTCGAGCTTACTATGTAACCATATGCTGGAGTTGCGGCGAAAGCTGTATTCAAGTTATAATGTGTTGTATCCAATCATCCAGCTATTGGTGCAAATCTTGATACTTGTAGTCATAAAAAAAGCTTTAATCTTGATACTTTATGCTTTCATTGCAACAACCAAACATGGTTATAAGGTTCTTGTGATGAAGGTGGAAGATCATCAGAAAATTGGTTGAGCTCACTGGAAAATCAGAGGAGGCGAAGGAGGAAAAGAAGAAGCTCACCGCCTGAAAGTCAATTTCAAAACAAAAACTGAATGTTTTCGAGTTGCTTCAAGAACCTCAGAATTTTTTAATTTTTGCAGAATCAAAAATTTGAGTGTATGTGAAGCCGCCGAGATGAATGTGAAGGTTGCAGACGGTGTCTCGAGAGATAACCGTCGGAGAATGTGTGACGTGGTGGAATTCACACCGGATTTTGATTTTTTGATAGGAAAAGAGGAAGCTTTGTTTCTCCATGTCCAAGGCGAAAGTAATCGATCAGAGAAGTTTGTTTTAAAAAAATTGGAGGAGTTGAGTTCGAGGAGGTGATCGGAGAAAAATGAGATAATTGGAGAAAAGCTGAAATTAATTTATTGAATAAAAGAAAAACAAAAAATAAATTGTAAATTAGTTTTAATCTTGAGGTCAAAATAGTCAAATTGTTTATTAAAACCTCCCATTGGCCTTGATCTTATATACTCCCTCCGATCTGAATTGTTGATCTGAAAAATTCTCTAAGATTAAGGAAGTGTACTTTTTGACCTTATGTATTGTTTTATTTTTTTATGAATTAATTTTGTACTGTTTTAAAAATAAGAATCATTGATCTCTTAATTAAAATTATCTCCTCTAATGGTAGGATTTTGAAACGACCTAACCCATTTTTTTTAAATAATAAATAATAAATATAATAATAAATAACTTCAGCTATTGGTCCTATACCCACTAGCCACCTAACCACAAACACATTCAACAGCAGAAATAACAATATCAATAAATATCCAATCATCCAATAACCAAATAACAAAAGGCATGAAACCGGCAACCTATCAATGTTCTACTGACCCAACTCTATCAACCTAGCCTAATCAGACAACATCCAATCGAGTCCCTAGAACATCCTCCTCTTCATTGCCCTGATTCCACGATTACACTTTGTCTTTCCTGCACCACAAATACAAATTGCAATGCATGAGTATTTTATAAATACTCAGTAAGGCAATCCTCTCATCTACTAGACTATACACACAAGCAATAGAGATATCTAACCATCAACCAACAATCAACAACAAACCAGACTCTGCATCGACCGACACCAACAGGGAACGACATCGACCGACACTGGGTTTGCATCGGTCGACACAAGGTTCACTTGCATCGACCGATGCTTCCACTTGCATCGACCGAGACATGCTCGACATCACGCGGAAACCCTAATCGCATCGACTGACGCCTCCACATGGCATCGACCGATGCTCATAGGTCAATCTGCGCCGTCGTCGCACTAGCATCGACCGATGCACATGCCGAGCATCGTTTTCCCCGAAGCTTCTCGCCGGATCTTCGTTCCTGCAACCACAAGACTCGATCCCCAGCCACAAGAAAGCTTCCTAACGCCTCAAATAATATTCTAACAAGCCTAACAACATATAAACCAACAGATCAGAGGAATCTCCAGCTTAGATAAGCCATGGTCATGCACTTACCTTTGCCACAAAAGATTTTGAACCAAAAACAAGTAAAAACACGCTCCTAGGAAGCTCCTACAACGATCTCGGCTACAGATCTCTACAGAAACGCCTCCAATCTCTCAAAACTCACCAAGAACACTTAGAACTCTTTTCTCTCTTCTTTCCTCTCTGAAAACGGCTAAAACTCGTCGAATGAGACAAACATAAGAGTTAAGGGTTTTCCTTTTCCCTTTGCCCAAAACGCAGCATTTAACTTAAGTCAAAACGCAGAAAACTGAACCTGCATTGACCGATGCTCTTCCAGCATCGACCGATGCACATCCCCAAACCAGGATTTCGGTTCGCGGATGTTACAATTCTCCCCCACCAATTTAGATTCGTCCTCGAATCTCAAACAACCATCAGTCAAGGAATCCCGTACAACCGTCTCCACAGTCCGCACTCCTCCGACCGGTCTACAAAAGGTCACCTCTAGTCGATAGACTCACGCTCCAGATATTATTTGCTCTGGAGTTTTGGACTTTCCTTTTCTCATAGGCCTAAACCTTGAGTTTTATTGGCTCCTCATCAGGCCGAAGCATGCATGCCATAATATTGGCTCCTCATCGGGCCTAAGCCCGCATGTCATAATATATAAAGAAATCCAATACTCGTCTCTTGGGTTGCCACCCTACAGCGCGCCCCCGGAATGTCATGCGAAGTCGATACACCAATCATACTCGCAAGCCACAAAGTCTTAGAATATGACGGTACTAGAAGAACCAAAGTCCCCCAAGAGTCGCAAGCAAACTATTTTGAAGACGTCTGAGTCCTATCCCTGTCCAGGTTTCCTTCCTGTGGCTCGCGTAAGACAACACAATGTCCTACCAACCACATATCCCCTCACTGAAATACCTCATGACCGCACAAGGATCATCTTACTGCCCCACAGGCCGTCACAAAGGCCAAACAAATGTCCTAAACAGGACCGCCACCAAGGCCAAACAAATGTCCTAAACAGAACTGCCACAAAGTCGAAACAAATGTCCTAAACAGGACCGCCACCAAGGCCACTCGTCCCGAAGGACCGTCACAAAGACCATCTGTCCTAAAGGACCGTCACAAAGACCATCTGTCCTGAAGGACATCCTAAACAGACACTCTGGCANGTCCTAAACAGGACCGCCACCAAGGCCAAACAAATGTCCTAAACAGAACTGCCACAAAGTCGAAACAAATGTCCTAAACAGGACCGCCACCAAGGCCACTCGTCCCGAAGGACCGTCACAAAGACCATCTGTCCTAAAGGACCGTCACAAAGACCATCTGTCCTGAAGGACATCCTAAACAGACACTCTGGCAAAACAGCCCGCCACAAAGGCCACACAATTGGCTAAATAGCCCGCCACAAAGGCCACACAATGGATAAACAGCCGCCACAAAGGCCACACATTGGCTAAACAGCCCGCCACAAAGGCCACACACGTCTAAGCAGCCCGCCAAAAAGGCCTCATAATGGCTAAACAGCCAGCCACAAAGGCCACACACGGCTAAACAGCCCGCCACAAAGGCTTCCCGCCACTAAAAATAGACAGATTCTAACTCACATAAAAACTTTCCATTTTTAGACTTTCCACTACTGGAAACTTTCCAATTATAGAAACTTCTATTTCGGGAAACTTTCTTCAAACCACCGCCTTATGGGAATTCCGTACCACGAGCACCACCTCATCTTGTTACTTAGTCGCACAACCAACCATCCCAAGCGACCAAGTAAACAAGAAAGATGGGCTGGAATACTCCATTCCCGCTCCAGCCACGGACTACAACTGGGACCAGGCTAGACAAGTTCAAGTGGCGACCTGCTTCTCGAACCACTTCTTGAACCTTGCCTTCATTCTCGCCTTTGGCTCCCAAGTCTGCTCCTCAACACCATCACAGTCCCATAGGACTCTCATCAAAGGAATCTTCTTCTTCCGAAGTTCCGTGATCCTCTTCTCGAGAACCCTCAATGGTCTCGCCTCCAAAGTCATGTTAGGCTGAAGATCCTCAGGAATCTTAGCCAATAACTGATCGTCCTCACGGAGACACTTCCGCAACATAGACACATGGAAAACCTTATGGAGTGCTCGCATAACCTCAGGTAACTCCAGTATATATGCCACTGGTCCAACTCGCTCAATCACTCTGAACGGAACCATATACCTCGGACTCAACTTAGTCTCAGTCAATGACCTGTTCGGACCCCGCAACATGGCCATCTTGAGGTACACTCTATCTCCAACCTGAATTTCAAGATCTCTCCTCCTCCTATCGGCATAACTCCTCTGCCGATCATGAGCTTCCTTCATGTTCAGCTTGAGAACCCAAATCTTCTTCGAGGTCTCCTGAACAAAATCTGCCCTGTACATGCTCCTCTCTCCCACCTGAGTCCAACATAATAGTGTACGACACGGTCTCCCATACAAAGCCTCATAAGGTGGCATCCCTATACTCGCCTGGTAACTGTTGTTGCAACCAAAGTCTACCAAGCTCAGGTGATCTGCCCAATGGCCACCCCAATCCAACACACACATCCTCAGCAAATCCTCCAACATTTCGATCGTCCTCTCTGACTGTCTATCTGTCTAGGGATGATACGCTGTACTCATATGCACCTTAGTGCCCATCTCTGCCTGAAATGCCCTCCAGAACACCAAAGTGAACTTGGAATCTCTATCAGACACAATGCTCGCTGGCACCCCATGCAACCTGACTATCTCCTTCACATACTTCTTAGCCAAAACCGCTGCTCCATCAGTCTTCTTAATGGCCAGAAAATGTGCCGACTTAGTCAATCGGTCCACAATGACCCAAATAGCATCAAACGTCCTGGACACTGGCAATCCACCTGGTACATGATGCTCAGCCTTCACTAACTGACACACATCACAACTCGCGACCCAGCTAGTCACATCCTTCTTTATCCCGACCCAAAGATAGTACCTCTTGAGGTCACGATACATTTTAGCCGCTCCTGGATGAATAGAGAACATGCTCGCATAAGCCTCTCTCAAGATCTCCTACCTCAACTCCTCATCCTTAGGCACACAAATCCGTCCATGCACCAAAATAGTACCATTAGCCGAAACCTGATACTCTGAATCCACATCCTTTGAGGCATTCACCAGCCCCAAATCCTTCTCCTGAGCCAACCGCACTCTGCTCAACAGATCTGCTCTATCAGCTGCCATCAAACCCAACGGCTCCTGTGACACAGCACACAGACTCAACGCACCAATCTCTCCTACCAGAGACTCCATATCCTGCTCTTGAGACAAAGCCGCCTGCTTCCGTGTCAAAGCATTAGCAACCAAGTTAGCCTTACCAGGGTGATAGGCTATCTCCAAATCATAATCCACCACCAGCTCCATCCACCGCCTCTGCCTCAAATTCAGCTCGGGCTGAAGTGAATATATACTCCAAACTCTTATGATCTGTAAACACCTGTAACTTTGCACCATAAAAATAAGATCTCCAAATCTTCAAGGCAAAAATTAGAGCACCCATCTCCAAGTCATGAGTAGGATAATTGTCCTCATGCTTCTGCAGCTGCCGCGAACCGCGAAGCATAGGCAATCACCTTCCCATGCTGCATCAACACACACCCCATACCAACTCTGAATGCATATGTATAAACCACATAGGGTTCTCCCTGCTCAGGCAAAACCAACACTGGAGCGGTAGTCAATATCGCCTTCAGGCTTGCAAAGCCTTCCTCACACTCCTGTGACCAGACAAAAAGAACATCCTTCCCTGTCAACTTAGTCATATGACGTGCTCTGCTCGCAAACCCCCACACAAACCTCCTGTAGTAACCTGCCAACCCCAGAAAACTCCTGATCTCCTTGGCATTATGCGGGCTAGGCCAATCCCTGATAGCCTGAATCTTCTCCGGATCTACAGAAACCCCATCTGTAGACACAATATGACCCAGAAAACTCATCTCCCACTGCCCGAAACTACACCTGCTCAGCTTAGCAACCAACTTCTGCTTCCGCAGCTTCTCCAGAACTACCCTCAAATGCACTGCATGCTCTTCAGGACTCTTAGAATACACCAGGATGTCGTCGATGAAAATGATGACAGACACGTCCAGAAACTCCTGAAACACGATGTTCATCAATCTCATAAACGCTGCTGGCACGTTAGTCAACCCAAACGAAATCACCACAAACTCATATTGCCCATACCTCATCCTGAAAGCAGTCTTCCTCACATATGCCTCATCTAGCAGGATTTGATGATAACCCGACGCCAGATCTATCTTGGAGAACCAAGTAGCACCTCTCAACTGATCCAACAACTCATCGATGCTCAGAAGGGGGTACTTGTTCTTCACAGTGACCCGGTTGAGACCCCTGTAATCAATACACAAGCGGAAACTCCCATCCTTCTTCTTAATGAATAACACCGGTGCTCCCCATGGTGATACACTAGGACAGATGAATCTCTTGCTCAATAAATCCTCTAGCTGCTTCTTCAGCTCTGCCATCTCTGCTGGAGCTATCATGTAAGGAGCCTTGGATAACGGTGACATCCCTGGCTCCAATTCAATAGTAAAAGGATCAGACCGATAAGGTGGTAATCCCTGCAATGACTGGAACACATCTTCAAACTCCTCCACAACCTGAATACCACTAACCGTAGACTTTCCCACTGACTCTGGCATAAATATAGTAACCAAATAAGTCTCACAAGCCTTCTTGATCATCTTCCCAGCCTGAATGGCCGAGATCACGAGACTCCCCGAAGTCGGTCTAATCCCCTGATAAACCAACTTCCCTCCTGAACCCTCAAACTCCACTCTACCCCGATGACAATTCAGATGAACCATATGCCGATGCAACCAGTTCATCCCCAAGATAACGTCATACAGCTCCACTGGGCTGATAAGCAAATCCGCAGGCCAAGACTCTCCCGCGATCTGAATATCAATACCCCTCGCTCGACCAATAACTCTCAGAAACTTGCCTCTAGCAACTCTAACAACTCCTGCACTCTCTCCGGTATCCCCCACGATACCCGCACTCTCTGCACACTCCGGGGTAATGAAGCTATGCGTAGCTCCAGAATCGAACATAACATGGGACTTAAACCCTCCCACCAACAAGGTTCCTACAAAAACCTCATGTGTTGAGAACCTAACACTTATCACAGTACAACATAACATTTGAACTTACTAAGAATTCACAAAGACAAAGTACCAGAAATTATACATGTGATCGCTCTGGCACTGGTTCCACCAGTCTCTACCGTCGTGTAAAACCGTGGCGCCTGCTCAATCTGTGCCACCTGCTGCCCTCCCGGTTGCACCAGATGCAATGCTGCCACTGCTACCGGCTGAAACTTGGGACATTAGGGCCTGATGTGCCATGGCTCCCTGCAATGATAGCATACACGAGCTGCTGCCAGTGGAGCACTCCTCTTGGGACAGCTAGCAATCTTGTGATCCTTGCCCCCACACCCGAAGCAACTCGGACCACCCGGGCTCTGTATAGCCTTCCATCTCCTCTTGGTTCCCTGTGCAGGCTTGCCGCCCTTGCTGGAACCTCCCTGATGCTGAGCCTTGCTAGGTTGGACTGCTGGGCTAGCTGCCACTGACTGTGCCCGGATATTCTCCTCGATCCCTGCTGTAGTCTCAACCAGCTCTGCACGCGAAGCATAACTCCGCCCTCTATAGTGAACCCTCAAGTCATCACGTAGGGCCCTCAAAAACCTCCTAATCTGAGCCTCCTCATACTCCATCTCGACCCCCATACCTCAGAAGTCGATGAACTCCAAGTCAAGCTCCCGCACTAACCGAGTCCCCTGAGCTAGCTGAAGGAACTGCACCTCCAACATATCCAGTGCCTATCTAGGGAAATACTTACGGTTGAACTCCAAGACGAAGTCAGCCCAAGACATCTTCCTCTGCACTCTCCTGGCTGCCACAGAACTCCACCATAACTGAGCATCACCAGTCAAATGGTGGACCCCAATATCCACCTAAAACTCCTCAGGACATCTCAGAGTATGGAAGTTACGTTCCACACTTGTCCTCCATGCATCCGCAGTGGTAGGATCTGCAACTCCCGAAAACCGCTCAGTACCAATACGGCCCATCTCTGTCAGCATGTTGATATAGCGAGAATGGACCCCCACATCCGCAGCCACTGGCTGCCGCTCCCCTGCCACCACTGGTGGCACTACCTGAGCCTGAGCTGGTGCCACCGGCGGCAACCGCGCTATAAACTATGCCAGCAAACCCGCAAGGTTGATACCCGGAACTCCACCCACTGGGACTTCCACACCTGGGGTCCTAACATCACCGGCTACTGGAGCATCAACAACGCCCCCTCCAGCCACACTCATGGAATCCCCCTGGTCACCCTGCGACTCGCCAACACCCTCTGCTGTCACACTTTGGTCCGCAGCCTCACTAACCTCTGGGACTCTGCCCCTACCACAACCACGTCCGCGTCCACAACCAAGTCCGCATCCACGACCACGACCAACAACAACACCCTCTCTAACCATCTGCACTACCATGAACAGAAGGCTAAGCACACAATTATCATAACACAGAAATATAAACTCACCGTGAAATCACATTGTAGGCTCGAAGGGGATGTTCTAGGACTCCATGCCACACATAATTGATCAAGTCATGCAATCCCAAACATCACAATAGAAACCTAGTGAACCCAAACCTAGAACCGTAAGGGATCTGATACCAAACTGAAACGACCTGACCCGTTTTTTAATAATAAATAATAAATATAATAATAATAATAATAATAAATAAATTCAGCTAGTGGTCCCATACCCACTAGCCACCTAACCACAAACACACTGGGCAAAATACCCGACCCGAAATACTCGTATTAGAACCAAACCGAAAAACTCCGGTTCGGATCGCGTATGGATCTTCAACATTATACTAACTGGATCTTGATTGTAAAATACTTTTGGGTATCGGTTCGGTTCGGGTAATACCCGATACCCAATTAGTACCCAAATATATCCGAACATATGTGTATATAATGATTTCTCCCCTTTTGTATATGAAATACCCTAGGTCGAATTTGCTAAAAAGAAGAAGAAACATGTGTTTACCGGTTCGTCTGCCCGCTTTCTACGGGAGATTTTTGTTTTGTTTTTATAAATTCTCTAATCGTTCCACGATCTCAAATCTCAAACAGGATTCTCTAAATTTCTTCTCTTCATCTCCTCTTACAGAGACGTCTAAGACTCATTCAAAGGTAAGTCCGTTTCATCTTGATGCTTGGTTTATAACAGGAGTTTAGTACTTTTCATTGATTGATTCTCTATTTGGATGTTTGATGTTTCTTTGAATTTTCTCAATAACTCTAGCTTTTATAAAACTTTTGAATTTGATTTTGGATGTTACTACTCTACTACTTATTTATGTTTTGGATTATTCTGTTTAAGGATTATGTTTTTCTTGCTTATTTTGCTTGGTTTAGGTACTTTGGTATGATTTTTTAGTTATAATTGCATGAAATTTAATCTAGTTTTTCAATTTATAATTAGGGTATTATAGATACATATATGGGTATTTCGGTCCCAAACGGGTAAAAAATACTTGTACCGTACCAAAACTACAAAATATCGGATATATTTCGGTAATTCAAAAAATTACCCAAACCGAACCGAACCCAAAAAAACCCGAACCGAAATTTCTAAAATTCCTAAATGATTCCATAATTTATAAACCCGAAATACCGGAAACTCGAAATGCCCGAACCAAAACCAAACCGATACCTGAATGCCCATGACTGGGTCCAAGTATGATAGCGCGGTGGTTTCAGAAAGTCGGAGGTATTCGTCAACTGCATCAACTGCATAACCATATGCCATCATACGAATTGTTGTTGTACACTTTTGTAATGTTGACAGACCCAACCTTCTAGTAGCATCTCTTCTTTGTTGAAATAATGGAATTTCATTTGCAAGTCGATCAACAATACGAATGAATAATGGCTTGTTCATTCCAAAATGGCGTCGGAATATTTGGGGAGGGTATGTTGCATCCTCACTGAAATAATTGTTCCACAAGGGGGCATGACCGATTTCTTGATTTCTTTCAATATAAGCTCACTTTTTCTTTGGTTTGGGTGGTTGTGATGTTGAACCGGTGGAGTGAGAATATTTTTCCATACTTGATCGGTGACTTGGTCGCATGCTTGATTAAAACATTCATCAATTATAGCATCAAAATCATTTTGGGAAAAAGATTCCATTTTTTGAGAGAAAAAACAAAGATTATGGAAAGAAAGGAGTATTGGTACACAACATATAGTGAAGGAGTTGTGTGTTTCGAAAACAAAGATCGGTTACTTGATCTCATATTTTTTGCTGGTTTTGGACATTATATAGAAAAATGTTGTGGTATAGAAAAACTTTAAATTTGTGGTACACAAAAATTGGAAACAATATGTGGTATAAAATGAAAAGAAAAACATGTGGTAGAAGTACAAAAATACAAAAGTACTTGTAAAAATCGGCTCTAGATATGTACTTGGATGAACCAGCTTTGGATATGGTTGCGTTTCAGAGTTTGGATGTCTTGAAGTATTGGAAAGATAATGCAGCACGTTTTAAAGAGTTGTCTCGCATGGCATGTGATGTACTTTGTATTCCTATAACAACAGTGTCTTCCGAGTCATCATTTAGTGTGGGAAGTCGAGTTCTAAACAAGTACAGGAACCGTCTACTTCCATCCAATGTGCAAGCACTTATCTATGCAAGAAATTGGTTAAGAGGTTTTGAGGAAATTAGTAAGTATATTAACTCTTATAACTTGATTTTGTTTTGTTATCTTTGAATGAAATGATGGTTCAGTGATAGTTTTGCTATGTTTTCATTTGAGAGGTGGATCCGAATTTTTTAAGGAAGATGAAGAAGAAGAAAAAGAGAGGAAGGAGAAGAAAGAGAAGAAGAAGGGGAGGAAGGAGAAGGTGTAAGAAAGAGGATCAGAGTTACTTAGAAGGTATTAGTGATTGGAGATGAGGGGGAGATCAGAATATCAGATGGAGGATCAGATGAGATTATGAATTTATAATTATGAGTTTATGAGATTATGAATTTTGCTTTATAATTATGAGTTTATGAGATTATGAATTTTGCTTCAATCTGCAACCAATGGACAGACCAATTGGTTATGGTCCTATTTGGTTTGGACATATTTGGTTTGGACATATTTGGGTATGGGTGTATTTGGGTCTTGCCCATAAATGACCATAAATTGTATGTGTCCAAATGGACATGCCCATTTGCACTTGGACAGACCAATTTACAACCCTAGTCAAAGTACAACATCATACAAAAATTTAAGTGTACTTCTACAATTATGTGGTAGAAGTACAATGTTACAATAGTTTAACAAATATGTGGTAGAGCTTCAGCTTTTGATGTCACGGAGATGAGATAGCTTTTGGCTTCACAGATACACCATTTTTTCTTGTTCGCCCTACAACAAACTGACCGATTAGAAAATCACAACAAACTGAAACCGAATATAAAAACATAACAAACTTAAACCGAATACATCAAAGTTAACACAAGNTAGATATGTACTTGGATGAACCAGCTTTGGATATGGTTGCGTTTCAGAGTTTGGATGTCTTGAAGTATTGGAAAGATAATGCAGCACGTTTTAAAGAGTTGTCTCGCATGGCATGTGATGTACTTTGTATTCCTATAACAACAGTGTCTTCCGAGTCATCATTTAGTGTGGGAAGTCGAGTTCTAAACAAGTACAGGAACCGTCTACTTCCATCCAATGTGCAAGCACTTATCTATGCAAGAAATTGGTTAAGAGGTTTTGAGGAAATTAGTAAGTATATTAACTCTTATAACTTGATTTTGTTTTGTTATCTTTGAATGAAATGATGGTTCAGTGATAGTTTTGCTATGTTTTCATTTGAGAGGTGGATCCGAATTTTTTAAGGAAGATGAAGAAGAAGAAAAAGAGAGGAAGGAGAAGAAAGAGAAGAAGAAGGGGAGGAAGGAGAAGGTGTAAGAAAGAGGATCAGAGTTACTTAGAAGGTATTAGTGATTGGAGATGAGGGGGAGATCAGAATATCAGATGGAGGATCAGATGAGATTATGAATTTATAATTATGAGTTTATGAGATTATGAATTTTGCTTTATAATTATGAGTTTATGAGATTATGAATTTATAATTATGAGTTTATGAGATTATGAATTTTGCTTTATAATTATGAGTTGATGAGATTATGAATTTATAATTATGAGTTTATGAGATTATGAATTTTGCTTTATAATTATGAGTTTATGAGATTATGAATTTATAATTATGAGTTTATGAGATTATGAATTTTGCTTTATAATTATGAGTTGATGAGATTATGAATTTATAATTATGAGTTTATGAGATTATGAATTTTGCTTTATAATTATGAGTTTATGAGATTATGAATTTATAATTATGAGTTTATGAGATTATGAATTTTGCTTTATAATTATGAGTTTATGAGATTATGAATTTTGCTTCAATCTGCAACCAATGGACAGACCAATTGGTTATGGTCCTATTTGGTTTGGACATATTTGGTTTGGACATATTTGGGTATGGGTGTATTTGGGTCTTGCCCATAAATGACCATAAATTGTATGTGTCCAAATGGACATGCCCATTTGCACTTGGACAGACCAATTTACAACCCTAGTCAAAGTACAACATCATACAAAAATTTAAGTGTACTTCTACAATTATGTGGTAGAAGTACAATGTTACAATAGTTTAACAAATATGTGGTAGAGCTTCAGCTTTTGATGTCACGGAGATGAGATAGCTTTTGGCTTCACAGATACACCATTTTTTCTTGTTCGCCCTACAACAAACTGACCGATTAGAAAATCACAACAAACTGAAACCGAATATAAAAACATAACAAACTTAAACCGAATACATCAAAGTTAACACAAGAAAGCATCCAAATATGTTACAACCGAATACATCATAGTTAACAGAAGAAAGCATTTAAATATCTTACAACCAAATACATCATAGTTAACACAATAAAACATCAAAATATGTTACAACCAAACACAAGAAAGCATAATACACTACAAACATAAACGTAGTTAATAAAACAAAACTGCAATTAGTTTGTCCTTAAGAAATTCAAACTTTTAACATTCAACCCGATGACATCATGTCATCAATTAGCTTGTCCTTAAGAGCTTTTTCAGTTAGTGAATCCTTTTTAGCAATCAGATTACAAGCATCACATGCTTAATATGTTCCTTTTTCAAAGCGAACTCCTTCTCCTTCAAAGCGAAATCATTTTGCTTCATCTCATACATCTGCGAAACACGCTCCATCTGAAACTCCAAGAAAGCTTTTCAATCGTCCTCCACATCCGGTTTAGTGTTAGATCTTTTTTTGGCTTTCCCCTTTGCAGCCTTAACACCAGGAGGACGGGGCATTGGATCATCCTCGACATCAATCACCGGTTGTGCATCCTGTGCAGACCCATCCTCACCCACCCTTCCCCTTTTCACTCCATTCCCTTTATTAGATGTGGACGCACACTATTTCTGATAATATCTTAGCTCTCGCCAAGCATGCTCCAAGGTAAACCTCTGTTTGTGATCATTGAAGTATATCCAGTGTGCTAGCTTCATCACATCATCTTCATTCTGTCCACTAGACTTCTCCCTTGTGGCAGCCTCGTACCAACCAACGAACTTACACACCAAGTAGTTTATCCTCCCACACCTCTGCTTACAATGACTGGCCTCTCTCTTTGGCCGACCTGCAGCATTTAGACAAGATGCAAAGTAATCTGCAATCCTTCCCCAAAATGCTCCACGTCTTTTCTCATTGGAAGTAATTGGATCATTGCTCTTGTTTAGCCAAGCGCTGACACCCATGACATCATCTGTTGGTAACCATGCATGCCTTGAATTGCGGTTTTCTTGAGGGGATGCAAGTTCAGATGGAGCGTTAGAACATGGACCCTCATAAGGAGTGTATTCGAGGTTTTGGGTTTCAAGTTGACTTTGTAACAGATTGAAGAAGCCAGAGGAGGGACGATATGGATTCATTCCATCGTCAGAATCCATATCCTACTTTGTTTGTGTGTGTTAAAAGGAGAATGAAGAGGAAGTCTTTAGGGTTACGTAGTGTGTTTTGTGTTTTTACTATGAAGAGGAAGTCTTTCAATTTATAAGGTTTAGGTGTAATTTACTTTTACAACTAGTTGGTTTAAATTTTGAATTTAAGTGTTTACCTAAACTACAACAACCATACATTAAACATCTTCACAACCAACTAACACAAAGCATCAAACAATAAGCCTGATGTAGACCTCCCTAATAATCAAGTACTAAATGTATTTATCACAACCAACAAACAAAAGCAATAACATCAATGACTGACTCGACTATTACCTAAACTAACACCAAATAAATGAAGAAAGAAGAGGATGATAAATTACCTTCCTTCATGGCCGAACAGGTAGCAGAATCTATACTCATCAATCCATGTTTCCATTTAACCTCAAAACAAAAGAGAGACATATATCACAACTATGCCCAATTTCGAAAAGTACAATGAATCATTCATGGCCAAATAAAATCAAACTTATCAAGCATACACAAGGAGTGGATAATACTACAAGCTAAATCGAACAAGAACAACATACTTTGAAATTTTACAATCATGTGTAAAGAACACAAACAGACCCACATCCGTTTAAAGCATCACTTATCAATTATGGGTATCACTTTAAATTGGAGAACACAAACAGATCCAGATCTTTTCTGCTTCCTCCTAATCGAACATTATAAAGACAACTTCTAGCAAAAATATGGATCAGATTGGAACACATGCACACCAAGAACCCTAATTTTCCAACAAACATCAAAGAATCCTAATTTGCGATCCAAAATCAAAGAACCCTAATCAGTTTACCTAATCGCAAATTTATACTATTGTACTGAGAAACTTACCCTCTGATTCCAATTGATTCAATCTCTTCCGATTGAATCGATTCCAAATTCAAATCGCCTCCGATACAATCTCCGCCGAGGCAATCGCCTCCGATACAATCTCTGCCGAGGCAATCGCCTCCGCTACGCATCTCCTCCGACCCCAATCTCCTCTGATTCCATATCCTCCGATTCCAAATACCTTCCTTTGTCGGATCGAGACTACGATCGCAAGAGAGAGAGAGAGAGAGAGAGAGAGGACATAAATAAAATTTGATCGTTACAATTTTTTTTTCCTTTTCTATTATTCTATTTGACCAACATAATAATGACACATATGGTCTCTTAGAACAAAGTTGAGTATACTATATAAGAGGCTCCCTTATCTTTCTTCTTTTCTTTTGAATTATTTTTTTCCCTATAAAACACTTAAAACCCCTTTAACAACCCACCTATGGAGAAGATCTAAGAGATCACATACTTCCCTACCTTTTTTCTGATCATTTATAACTTAGGAGGCACATAGTTTCTAACTTGAGCATTAGAAAATTAAAAAAAAAAACATTTTGTTGTGGAGACCTCATGTTTAGGGCATCTCCAACAATACCTTCATTTTCAAGGGAGAACACCTTCAAAATAAAGGTTTGCAGGTCAAATTAATGATACACCTAGGCCCGGCTCAATAAAATTTAGGTCTTTGAGCTGGAAAACAGAAAAAAGGCTCTTTATTTCCATGTTTTTTTGAAGTAAAAATTTTTGGACCCTTTTTTATGAAGAAAAAGACAAAAAATTTGTATAGACCCGGTGCTATAGCACCCCTGGCACATGCCTAGAGCCGGGAATGGATACACCCTCAGATTCCTTTTTTATAATTTTTCTATTTTACATTATAGTCTACAATATTATTAACTATTAGTTATAATGATTAAGCTTTCATATATAAATATAAAACATACAATTAAAAAAATTAATCAAACCATATTAATAAATACAAAACCTTATATGATAATACAAAATAATATATAATTTTAAAAAAGCATAAAATAAAATTACATGCAAAAATGTAACATTACTCAATTTAATTATTTTCATAATGCTCCCATATATGATTAATTAGTCTGTTTTAAAACATTTATGCTTAATTTTATTGTTGTATAAAATTTGTTTCTAAATGGTATATCTTTCATATATCAATAACTTCAAATTTAATTAACTTATTTGAATTTATATAGATATATATCAAACAATTGAATTTAATAGAATTAGTTGTGAAATTAAAAATGATAAGGACTAAAATGAATTATGTGAAATATTTTGAGTATCTCAACAGTGCACTTTCAAATTTGAAGGTTCATTATTCAACCTTTTAAAATTTGAAGGCTTAAGGGGTTGCTAGAATTGAAATCCTCTCAATATTTGAGGATTTGATGACTTGTTGGAGATGCTCTCTACACGGATAGTTTCACTTTTAATAAATATTTTATTCGTTTGGGCCTAACCAACATCCAAACACTAACTTAAAATCCAAAGATCTATCCTATTTACCAATGTGAAATATTTTCTAATACGCTTTTTTGTTTTTTTCCAAAAAATGAATTGACGACACATCACTACTAGAGCTAAAAGTCCATCTCAAACATATTTGAAAGAATTAAAATTTATTCTATATGTCAAAAAAACTTCTTATAAAAGTTTATAGGAAAAAATTGATAATTGTCATTTTCACCATTTTACCTCATTTTGAATTGTCCATTAAACAACAAATCATGTTATCAAAGTTATTTTAATCGACCGGTCGGGTCTAGTACCACAACTGATCTTACTCAATTATGAACATATTAGTTGCCCACATTTTTCCTTCAATTATCACTAAAACTCTCCCATTAAAACACATGACACGGGAAATTTTCTTCTTTTCTTTTTGGTCAACCACTTAAAATCAATTAATATTAAATAAAAAATGTTGGAAACAAGAACAAAAAACAATTGTATCATAATGTAATGAGAAGAAACAATTCGATATAAAATAACGATTACAAATTAAACGAGAAAAAATGACCAAAATTAAAAAACAAACACACTAATAATACACAAATCTCATCATGTCTTGAAAGACGCCATTGGTTGTAGAGAATCACAGCTCAACTTCCACGGTTTAAGTCGTCTACAATCTCCAACCGCTATTTCCGCGTTTGCGTTCTGATCCCCATCACAATCCCCACCGCCACCGCCACTCTGCGTCAGCGTCAAACTCGTTTTAGCAATCATATTCTCTAAATCGCTAACGTAACTCGAAAGCCACGTTTTCTCCGACCTAAGAACCGCGTTCTCCGTTTCGACCGAGTCAAGCCTCTCTTTCACAACTCGGCATCTCTCGCTGTTCTCTTTGATTCGTCGTTCAAGACTCGAGATCTCGTGAATCGTGTCTTCCATTAGCTTCTGTTTCTTCAAACGCGATCTCCTAGCTGACTCGCGGTTTGATAGCTTGCGTTTTCTTTTCTTCTCGTCTATGTCGGAACCTGAACTTGTTGTTGTCTTCTCTGCGTTTGCCATGTTTGTGCGTTGTCTAATCAAAATCTGCTTCAAGAGATAACGTAAAACCAATGAAGAATGACAACGGATACGGAATGATAAACAAGTAATCGTGAGAATTGGTTGAGGTTTCTCATTTCATAACACTGTCCATTGTCATTTCATAACTCAAGAACTCTCAATATTTTTTCAAGAATCTGTGATTGACGAGGATCTGGAAAAAATTAAACAAGAAGGATCTTTATCGATTATGTTTGGTATTAAGAGAGAGATTTAGTTAGAAGCGAAATAGAACAAGGAAGAAGATAAGGATAAGATCGAAAAAGATGAAAGTGGGAGAAGTTGTTCTTATTAGGTTGCTCTTATTTATAGATTACATTCATAAAATAAAAATAAAAATATATATTCTCTTTTGTAAAATTTTAAATATTTTACATTACAAAAGATTATCCGAAATATATTCATGAAGGGTAGATTCATAGAATATGACGAATGGGAGAAGAAAGAATAGTTTTGGTCAAACATAACATTGTTACATT
>NC_025702.1:9302026-9315582 GCF_000633955.1 Camelina sativa | reverse complement strand
TTTTTTTGGTTTTTTTTTTTTTTTTTTTTAGTAGGACATAACAGCTAAAATAGGTGTTGGTGTTGTTCCTTAACAGGTAGACCAGTAATTACTATTCTTTTGTTTTTTGCATTTAAACATTTGTTTCGTTGTGTATTTTGGCTGTCACAGTCGTACGATAAATCTAGAAATATCACAAGATTCTATAACTTTCTAATTACGTGTACTTGTCCAAATTTGCAAATCCAATGAACATCGAACATGATTCTCTAATATGAGAACATCCTGGAAAAAGGTACGAAACTGGTTCAGTTCATGTCAGTGGGTAATGTTGTAGTAAATGGCAAAACTTAAGAAAAAAAAAAGTTCCATCTAAGCCTAAATATTTTAAGCTTTTTTTTTTTTTGAAGTTACAAAACCATGTGAATTGCTAATAGGATTAAAAAGGTACCACATATAGAAAGAACCATACGTAAACTATATCGTTAGGAATATGAAAGGTTAAACGTGGAGCGATGACGACTATTTTAAACTGGTTCGTGGTCGTGGATATAGAGATTACGCTTATAACATGGTTGACAATTTTGTTAATAAAGAAAATTATCCATTTTATAAGAAAAGTTCCATTTGATTTTTACTTTTGTGCGTGTGTCTTATCTCAAATAATTTTCCGATGGAGAAACTAATAAGAAAATAAAGAAAATAAAGATAAGCAGCCAGCCCTACTTTGGTACTTTCTTTTGAAATCAAAATACAAAGACACTAGAAGATGGCGATAATATGTTTATAGATATAGTATAAAATGCATCATCCTTATCCCTTCTGCTCACTTATAAATTATTTTTATTTATCCCATATAAATAAAATATTCTTAAAGGTGAACGTACTGTTATCAATCCCGTTTAGCATCCATCATTTAATTATACTTGTCTAATATAACCTATTAATTCGATTACTTTCCACTTAATTTTATATATAACAATTATTTTTAAAATCAAATATAAATTATATATATATATATATATTTGTTATTTAGACATTTAAATTAAAAGTTACTATGTTTTACAATAACTAATGTACAAACTTTTAATGAAAATCATAAAACAAAATTAAAAATTATGTTTTATGTGTTTGCCTTAATTTTAAAGACAATACTATAGTTTTATTTTATTTGATATTTTATTTTAACATAAACAGAATTATCTATATAGATATATTTAATACTATATATTTCTATTTTATTATTAATTTAATAAAATAACCCTAAAACTAGTTTCAAAGTAATTCTGTTTAATCTTTGGTTTTCTCGTTAGACGTTAGGCCTATCCCAACCGCTCGACTAACGTCTACTGATTTCTAAAACAGGGGTAAAATATGTAAATAGAAAAAAAGACTTTGTTTCGTAGGTTGGGTAGTTTAGAAACTTTTTAGCTTCTTCTTCTATACGTTTTATTATGTTCCGGTTGGGTCAATTTTAAGATACAATATTTGTGGTTCTAGAAAAAATAGAGAAAGCAAATATAGTACATCCTAAAATATCAAATATTTATTTTCAAATGATGTTATTTTATTTAGAACATAGAAATTAAAAAATAATAACCTAATAACAGTTTTGCTACCATTTTGTTTAATTTACTAATTTAACCTAATAGGTCTTATTATGTTCGGGTTGGGTCAATTTTAAGGTACAATATTTGTGGTTCTAGAAAAAAATAGAGAAAGCAAATAGATTACATCCTAAAATATCAAATACTAATTGTCCAATGATGTTATTTTATTTAGAACATAGAAATTAATAGCAGATTTGCTATCATTTTTGTTTACTGATATGTATGCAATTTTGTTAAATTCGAAACCAAATACAACAAACTAATGAAAAATGTGTTGGCAATGTAATTAAAGTTAACATCATACAACTTTTGATTGCCAACACTGTAAATCACAAAAAAAAAAATAATGAAATAGTAAATTGAAATAAGCGAGATGGAAAATGTGTTGGCAATGTAATTAAAGTTAATATCATACTACTACTTTTGATTGCCAACACTGTAAATCACAAAAAAAAATTAAAATAATGAAATAGTAAATTGAAATAAGCGAGAAGAAAGAAAGGAATTCATTTATGCAATCATTGTAATAATTATTAATAAAACTATTTATGTCATACTATTATTTTTCAATTTATAAAAAATCAACCATATCTTCTTGGAAAGTAACTGTGATTGAGAAAAACGGTAATTAATTATCATGTATGGACTCTACCATGAATTGTAAGAATAAAACATTAGTCTAGAGAGTCTAGACTAGTGAAAATAATAATAAAAAGTCATTAAATTATGCAAATTTTTAAATGTGATAGGAAATAATTAAATTTATTTTAATAGGTATAATTTTTTTACAACTTAACAATAATTAGAACAAAACTCTTTGATTGGTTGTACAAACCGGAGAAAAATTATTTATAAAGGTAATTCTCTTAGTGCAGTGGCCAATGGTAAGTCTTTAATGCACAAGACACCATCACATCCGGGATTGAGTCCCGCTCCCTATGAATGTAGGGATTTGGCTAATGGGTTGGTCAGTTGTGGCCCAATGGTTAACAAAAAAAAAAGTAATTCTCGACACTAATGATCTAGAAGAACGAGCTAAACAACCAACCTTCACATCGGACGTCCGAAGAATCTTGGAGAGAGTGAAAGGAGGCAAGGTGACACTAAGAGCCTGAAACTCATCAAAGAGCGTAGAGAAGGCGGGCCACTCCTTTAGGGCTTGTACCATCGTAACTAGCTCTGCAAAATCCGTCTCAAATCTCCGACAATCAACTCCTCTAGAAAGAATAAACTCCATAGCCGATAAGAATGCAGAGGGGAAGAACTTCGTCTTTGAGATCTTGCACCCAACACTAAAGTCTGATCCTCACAATTACCACACCACCAGCCTAGGCCTAAATTAAGTTACAATGATTTCCAAGAACCATCAACTTGACAGAGATTAATTTTCTCCGGGGTATGTAAGGGTTCCGGAGAACCCGAGATAACCCTTGAGACTAATTGGACCTTCTCCCATAATAATTGTTCACCTAAAGCCTGATTAATAATATCTATTGGCTCTGACTATATCTCTTGAAATAGCTTCTTATTCCTATCCTTCCAAAAGAACCAAACAAACCAGGGTATAGAATGATGAGTGGCTCCTAAACCAATAAAGAATGTCCCATTGTCAAAAATAAAATCCAAATTTGAGTACACCGACTCATATGGGAAACTGTCTGGGGGCAAGACGACCAAATCCAATATTTCACAGGAATGAGGACAGTCAAAAGAATGTGTGATTATTAGTTTTTGCCGCAAAATCACATCTTTTACACAACGTTTCACACTAAACTCCCCGAGAAGCTAAACGCGCTGTCACCGGGAGAGAACCAGACGCTATTTGCCAGAAAACTGTTTATACATTCCAAGCCTGAGCCTTCACGGCAGTACAACTGGGACCGTACTCGATTTCTGCCATCATGGCTTGAGCTAACTTATATACCGACTTAACTGAGTACGCGCCATATTTCGTATAATGCCAAACCAACCGATTTGGCTTAAATGATTTGCTAACGTGCAAACTCCTTATAATTTGGATATCCTCCTGATCCATAAATTTCTGGAAAATAGGTAAATGCCACTCTTTAGTGAGCGGATTAATCAAGTGATTAACCATTAGATTTGGATGTAATTGTCGGCACCTACCATTTGCATGTCGGAGATGTTGGTCAGGAATCCAAGGATCGCGTCAAACCAAAATATTACACCCTGACCCTAACATCCATTGTGCACCTCTTTACACTAAACTTTTAGTTGACAAAATACTTTTCCACTGAAACGAAGGAGAGTATGCTTTCTTTGCCATCAATGGATGCTTGTTTCTAAAATATCGACCCTAAACACCCGAGCACATAAAGAATCCGGAAAATGAATTAAACACTAATACTGCTTAGCCAACAACACATCATTGAATTTCTCCAGCTCACAACACCCCAAACCTCCATCAATTTTACCTCTATACATTTTATCCCACACCACCTAGTGAATTATCTTGACAACATTGAATTAATAAAGCTTAGTATGAAATATACTTGTTAAAAATATGAGGCAGTGGCCTGTGGGAGTTGGACGATTATAAAACAGAGAGGATAAAATTACCTTTTTAAGCACGAAATTTCCCATATTAAAATAACCGTGTTACCAAAACAGAAAAATTAAACACTATTTTACTTTAAATTCCTCATATTATAAGAACCCTATTACCAAAACAGAAAAAGTAAACATTATTTTATTCTTGCATACATTTTAGGGTGAAAAAATATCTTTATAACCATATAAAAAAACTATAGAAGAATATAACATACTATTTAAAAAAAATGAGATAACATAGAGGGTAATTAAAATTACCATTTTAGTGTTGGCTTGGTGGTAGTGATGATAATGGGGTGGTGGCTGGCTAGAGGTAGGGTGGTCGGAGGTGGGTAGGGGTGCTATCCGGAGATATGCGGTGGTGGTGGCCAGATGTAAGGTGGTGGTGGTGGCCGAAGGTAGGGTGGTGGTCGGAGATGAGGTGGTGTTGTGGCTGGAGGTTGGACGAAGGTTGGCCGAAAGTTGGCCAAAGGTCGAATGCCGGCCGGAGGTTTGCTAGAAGTTGGTCGGAGGTGGTGGTAGCTAAAATTCTGAAATGGTCATAAATGGAGGTGGTTAAAAAAAAAAGGAGGGCAAAATTGTTATTAATACATAAATAATTATAGTTTTTTTGGTTATACAATCTAATTCCCTTTCATCTTATAACTCAAACGAGCATATACATTGGCGGACCTACGTTGAGAGGAAGGGGTCAACTGACCCCCCTTAAATGTAGATATTTGATATTTTGGTTAGCATCTCTGTCGTATTGTTGGCTGATTTGGTAGAGAGCTTTGTCTTTGACCCGCAAATCCTGGATCGAGGCTATCGTTTGTGTCATTTTGCAATTTTGTATTACTGTTTTTTTTACCACAGCGAGAGCTCACTTATTTAACATTGTTTTTCATCTATTTTTTCTTTCTCTTTTGATATCCATTAAATTTTATATCTTTAAAAGAAGGAAATAACGTTTTAATCACAAAAATAGTTGCAAAACAATTAAAATTTATTCAAGCAAATTTTATTTATATACATATACTTTATAGAGAAGACTGTAATGGAGAAAAAATTATAACTAATATAATTGACCTCGGTAAAAAAATTCGTGGGTCTGCCACTAACCATCTATACTAGTATTTTTGCAGCAGTTTTTGCTCAAAAATACTTTTTGGAAATTTTTTTACATTTAATGCATTTACTTTAATATTAGTTACCAAAAATTCAAAGTTAATTATAGATAAGATTTAAAAAAAATAAGGAAATCTTTGTACTTCATTCAATGATTCCCTTTCATTTTTTATTTGAAGTTATATTTAAATTATTTTGAATTATTCTATAATATATTTAGTTAATAAAAATTGTGATTTTTTCATGCATGTGAAGTAATACAAATTTTTTAAAACGGACATATAATACATTATTACTCAATAGATGAATAAAAAATACGGGTATAATATCCCACATCGCCTAAAAAAATTGGACAATAGTTCAGAGTCATACTATAAAAGAGACCAAAAAGATTCATAATACAAATGAGTAGAAAGATTGATTTATGAGACATTCAAACTTAAAAGACTTTTATTTGGTATATTCCGGTTCTTTATTTAAAGATTTTTTAAAAGTTAAATATTATAAATATTTAAAACTTTTAAAAAGTTAAATATTATAAATATTTATATTTTATAAAAAGTATAAATATTATAAATATTTATGTTTTTCTGAAAGTTAAACTTTATAAAATGTTAAAAATATTAATAATGTTTAAACTTTATAAAGTTTTAAAACTTCATAAACGTTTAAATATTACAAATATTTCAACTTTAAAAAAAGGTCAGAAGACCTTTAAAATAATAATAATATATTTAAACTTTTAAGAAAATTCAAATATTAGAAATACTCAACCGTTTTAAGAATTCTAAGTAATATAAATATTTAAACTTTATAAGAAGCGTCAATCTTATAAAATGTAAATGGTTACAACCTTAATAAATAACATATCAACTCAATCTAATATTTACAATACAAAACAATAAATATTAAAAATTAAGATTATATAGTACTGCGAGTTAAAATATCTTGGAACGGAGTTATATAGCGGGACGGGTTTTATTGATATTTATATAAATTTAAAATATCATTAAGTTGGTGTTAAACGAGTAAAACATCATTTCATTATTTTGTTAACACTATCAGTTTCCGAGAATAGACATATCTAATTAAATTGATTAATAATTATTATATAAAAAAATAAATGGTATTTCAGTATTATATGGTTTAAAATTATAAATACAACTTAAATTTAAATGTTTTAGTTATAAATAATTTGTCCCGCGGTACACCGTGGATCCTAATCTAGTATATATTAATATTACAAAGCCACTCTACCATAATATAAGAAGGATGTAGATGACATCAACGTCCATAAAATGGATAAAAGAGAATATGGTGTCATGAGTTAAGGGTTTAGCTAACATCTGACATGTGGCAAAGCTTTAAGTAATGAACTTGTCATATTATTTATTATTAGGTTTTGAACTCACGCTACGCGTGAGTTTATTTGATATATTTTGATAAAAATTATATATGATTGATGGCCTTTGATGAAGTATTATCTTACAAATATTTCAATAGTATAAAGGGAAAAATAAATTTCAGATACAAAATTTTTAAAAATATAAAAATCAGTTAGGTTAGAAAATCAAATCTGTCAAAAAAATCATGAATTTTACTCGACGTCTATGTGAGACGGATCAAACTGATGACCTCACATATCCTAAACCATTTCTTTGACCACCAGAAAAACGAAACAGATTTATAATCATGAATTTATCTTCTTTTTATATTTAATTGATCGCTACCACCTATGTTTTCATGTTTTTTATTCAATGTTTTCTTATTCTTTATATTCTTTTTTGTCGTTTTCATTGTCAAATTTTATGGTAATTGTCATCGTTACTTTTACCGTCCGGTTCTTTGTTATACTATTTTTCTTCTTCTTCCTCGTCAACTTCTTCACATTATTCCACTGAAACCCTTTTTTAGACTACCACACAACTTGTGGACCCATCAAACTCTAAGCCCAAAATCATTTTTTTCTCATAAAATTTGTGCAATTCATGAAGACCAGCATAGTCAACACATGCACCCAATTATCGATAATTTCATCCATATTATTCGGTTTTAGATCCACACATATTGAAACTTTTCGTCGATCCTTCTTCTTTAAACACAAATAACATCAAATCAAGGTCTTGTGACGTCAATCCTTCTTTTTTAGACTTAAAAATAAAAAATTTACTGCAAGATTATCAAATCATCTGTAAAGTTATACCCAAAAAAAATGTTTTACAGCTCATAAAATATATAAAGCACAGATAGAGATAAGTAAGATATTTTCAAGATATTAAAAAAATTTGATATATATTATTTAATAATTCTTAAAGTTTAAAATTTTTAATAGAGATTAAATATTTAAAATATTTTAAACTTTAGATGTAGTTTAAATATCTTAAAGTTTAAATATTTGTAACATTTTTTTAGAGTTTAAATAGTTAAAATATTTTAAAATTTTATGGAGGTATTTATAATATTTTCAAACCTTTATGAAAGTTAAGAACTTTCAATATTTATAATATTTAAATTTTTAAATATTATAATATTTTTTGAAACTTTTTAAAGTTTTAATTTGATCAAATAAAAAATTGGATCAAACCGAATAAAACTTTTAAACTTGGACGCCTGATAAATCAATTATTCATGCTCATTCGTTGTTGGAAGCATATTAATCTTATTTATACTGATTTTGCACTATTGTCTAAAAAATTTATAGCCGATGTGGGACTTTGTACATAGTTATGGTATTTCCATTAATTTAGAAATAATTCTGATTGGTTGTTTAGAATAATTTTTAATATAGATTTTTTTTGGAAATTCTGATTGGCTGTTTTAAATTCTATGTAGACACCTTAAGAAGCTTATAGCTCCCCCTTTTATTTAGTATAGATTTTTTTTTTGTCAAGAACTTGTCATACATGTGTATCAAAGTAGTTAGATATATTTTGATATTCTTTCTAAATAAGTTAGGTTTACGATCTTTAAATATGTTTGCTTAATTTTTGTATATGTTTAAAATAATAATTTTTAAAGAGTGTCTTTTTTATTAACCTCGCAAATTCGATACCTAAGCCTAGACTAAATACGTAGGAAAATATTAAAATTCTCTTTACTTCTATAAAACATAAGTTTTTAAATTGAAAAAATACTGGTTAAACAAATTACTAACTAAACTGTTGAACTTATATAATTTCTTATTTTTAAAGGATTCATACCAAATCTCACAAATTCAAAGCAAAAAAGTTGGTAAATCATGATTTAACACACAGTATCTCATGTTACTCATAAGACCATTTATCTGTTTAGTAAGGTTTTGATATTTCTAAAAGTCGTACAACATAAAATCAAAACAAAAAGATAGAAAAGAGACGTAAAGATGTGAAAACAATGTTTTGATCGTTAGTTTCAGTTCACATACTTAATCATTAACTAAGATCTTATCAATGTGGACATTACTTATCAAATTTTACTTTTAACCATTGAACTTTTATTAGTGTTTGCCAAAAAAAAAACCCATTGAAATTTAGTAGATTATTTGTTTCAAACATAGCTCGAATAGATTACCACTTCATTCATTTTGTAACTAATGTATTTAAAAAAAAAACATATAAAAAATTAAAAATTAAGCAATTTTTTAAAACATAAGAAATTAATAATTAAGCTAATAATAACAAGTTGCTTGAACTCTAAAAACTTAGATACATACCAAAAAAAATCATATGTATCAAAATAAATATTCCCAAATATAATAACACTACAAAATTTCAAAAAAATATGTGGCTGCTGGGATTCGAGCCCAGGTCTCCACGGCCACAACGTGGAATTCTTACCACTAAACTACAGCCACTTTTGTTATTCGAATCTGTTAAACCAAATCATAACCATTCGGTTTTGTTAATGGGCCATGGCACGTGACCGGACTAGACCCAATGAATAAAATCCAAGAAAACGCAGCGTTTTGGGTCGAGTTCGTTTCTGGTGCTGTGTTCTGTTTCGTCGCTCGCTCTCTCTCTCTCTATCCAGTGCGTTTCTTCTCTCCACAATCCTTTCGTCTTCTTCTGCCAAAATTTTCACAAAAAAAAAAACCGAACAACGCAAACTACTAAAAAGCTTTCACAAAGATTGAAAACTTTAACTGCTTCTTTTGGATATTTTGATCCTCTTCTCTCTTCACAATACCCTATTATCAATTTCTCGGTATCTGGGTTTTTTTTTTTTTTTTTTTGGTACCCCCCTATCTTCTTCAACCTCCAATTCCTAAACGAAGCTTAGAGGTTTCGACGACTCTCTAACCGCCGCCTTTGAGACTTCAATAGGTTCGTCAAACTTTTCTCTTTTTTTTTTCAATCTCCTTGACTTGTGGGGCAGATTTGTTTGTTCTTAATTTTGTATTGAGGAACTGATGTTAGCATTGTGCATGTGCTGTATTCAATCTTTAATTCTGTTTTGCAATGCTTTTGGATTTGATTTGCGTTTGGATTCTTTTGTTGTTAGAGATTGGGCGATTCTGATTTAGGGTTTTTGTTTTATTTTATTTTGTTAATTGTTGCTTTGCAGAGACAATGTATTATGGTTTTGGAGTTCTTACGAGGAGTGTTTCATTTGCTCTGTGATCTTAGTTCTCCTCTGCTCACGCGGCATCACCAGAGGAGGTACACTTCCTAAGCCCTTTTTATTCATATCAAAGATAACTTGCATTTGATTGGCTCTAAGCCCTCTTATTCATATTGAAGGTTAACTTGCATTTGATTGGCTGTAGATTTCTTTTACCGTTGTTCATGGAAAGCTTTGTATGTGTGTTGTGGGTTTAGGGTATTGTTTAGTTATCAGGACTTCTTATGGAACCTTCTTCTATTTAAGTTAAGATACTGAAGTTGTTATTCAATGGACTTGTTGATCTTGGATGCTTGAGTTTTGTAGTTTCAAGTTCGTCCTGGTGCCAGAATGATCCTTTTAATTACCAAAGATTGTATTTTTAAACATTAGGAGTAGACAGTACTAAGCATTTGTACAAGGTTGGATACTACGCTGGGTTTTTTTCACTTTTTCATTTATCATGTAGTGGTTTAGAGAGTTTGCTGCGAAGAATTAAATAGGAATACTTGGTTGGCTCAAATTTTGGAGATTCATAGGTTTCAGTGTTATCTTGTCTGCAATACCCTAGATTTCCATTGTTCTCCCATTGTAATTTGCCGGATAGCAGGACTAAAAGAAAATCTCCCAGGGTCTTATTTTACTTTTTCTTATTTGTTGCAGGTATTATATTTTTTTGTTGTTTTTTGTTTGACTATTCATGTTCTAGCTGTTCGGTTTGCGTTGATGATTGACGTCAGTGTCGGGCAAATTGACAGGGTCTAATGGCTCTTAGGAAAAATACTCCAAAAGGCGATTCAGTTTCACTTCCTATGAAGCCTTTGAATATCTCCAGAAAATTGCCAGGGAATGTGCAGATTCCAGTCCCAGATATTCCTCATAATGTTGCGCCTAACATTGATTTGGACCTCCGGGAAATTTACTTTTTAATGCTCCACTTACTTTCATCTGGGCCATGCCAGAGAACTTATGCACTGTTGCGACATGAACTTCTTGAACATGAGCTTCTTCCTAGAAGATATCATGCTTGGTACTCGAGGAGTGGATTGCGTAGTGGGGAGGAGAATGATGATGGCAATTCCTTTCCTTTAAACTATACTGAGTTGGCTCAAAGGTAACTTATAGTGTTGCTCTCACTTATTGTAGTACTTCTGTGAATTTGGAATGAATTTTTTTGTGAATAAGTTTATCATGATATCGTTGTATTTTCTAATTTGTTAATGACTGGTTTGGGGTTTCTTCCCACCCCAAATATTTAACTTGTTTCTTGGCATTGTATGTGCACCCTCAGGTATTCTCACGTAAAAAAAGATCACTTGGTGGAGCTTCTAAAGCAATTGGTCTTTGTTTCAAATAGGCCTAATCCCTCACGAGGGGTTGGTGATGTAAATAAAATGATTGGAGCTGCTGGTGCTCCAACACTTTTAGGCACTGGCTCGTTCTCCCTTTTGAGCTGTAGGTGATTTCGAAAAGAAATTCTTGTTTTATTGGCGAGTTTAACTCATACACATGCACAGACACACACACACACACACACACACACACACACACACACACACACACACACACACACACACACACACACACACACACACACACACACACACACACACACACACACACACACACACACACACACACACACACACACACACACACACACACACACACACACACACACACACACACACACACACACACACACACACACACACACACACACACACACACACACACACACACACACACACACACACACACACACACACACACACACACACACACACACACACACACACACACACACACACACACACACACACACACACACACACACACACACACACACACACACACACACACACACACACACACACACACACACACACACACACACACACACACACACACACACACACACACACACACACACACACACACACACACACACACACACACACACACACACACACACACACACACACACACACACACACACACACACACACACACACACACACACACACACACACACACACACACACACACACACACACACACACACACACACACACACACACACACACACACACACACACGTATATATACTTGCATACGGATATAATCACATAATAATAATATCAATACCTCTAATAAATTATTTGGGGCTTAAGAATTTATCATTTACTAAACTCTCTTTGAAAATCTTGGTTTGATATATGGTACTTCGTTTTGTTTTGCAGCTGACAAGGAAATAGTTGGAAGCGATATCAAAGCACCACCTATTGGCATGCGCTGGCCTCATATGCATGCTGATCAGGTTCGTGGTATTAGTTTGAGGGAGATTGGTGGTGGTTTTGCCAGACATCATCGTGCCCCATCAATACGTGCAGCATGTTATGCCATTGCAAAACCATCTTCAATGGTACAAAAGATGCAAAACATCAAGAGGCTACGTGGACACAGAAACGCTGTGTACTGTGGTATAATATTTAATGGTTTAAGGATGAATCTTAGTGTCAAGTTCCATTTCTAATAATAGACTAATCCATTAGAGGAACTGCATACCTGAACTTATCTGTAAATTCTGCAGCTATATTTGATCGCTCAGGAAGGTATGTAATCACTGGTTCAGATGACCGCCTTGTAAAAGTATGGTCAATGGACACTGCATACTGCCTGGCCAGCTGTCGAGGGCATGAAGTGAGTTCCAAGTACTCTACGAGAATGCTATCATTTTGTTACTGTATATTTAAGTGGTGCTTAACAATTGTGTTTTTGGTGCATTTGTAAGGGTGACATAACTGATCTTGCTGTGAGTTCGAACAACATTTTTATAGCATCCGCTTCAAATGATTGTGTGATCCGCATTGTAAGTTCCTTGTATTGTTTTCTGTATATGATTCCATTATGACTTCCACATATTCGCCTCTTCACGACTTCACCCATCTGAATTTTTGTAGTGGCGATTGCCAGATGGCTTACCAATTTCTGTTCTCCGGGGACATACTGGAACTGTTACTGCTATCGCATTTAGTCCCAGACCTGGATCCCCGTACCAGCTTCTCTCGTAAGAATTCTTCTCAAATTGTTCTTTTGGCATCATGTACGCTATCTGGTGCATTATTTTCTCGCTTTTTTTTTTGGAGAATAATTAATAAATCACTATGCTTTGTCATCTTCTTACATGCTGTTTATTTGGTGTTTGTTTATGTCTATTGTTTTGCAATTTTGAGAACCAACTAATAACCACTTTGGTCACAAAGCTGGAAAATTAAATGCATTCTGATTCATACTCCCTCAGATGGAATTTATGATGTTAATTTATTATTTAAGCCGTGGAATATTTCTCTACTATGTCACTACTCGTGTCTTTATGTTGTCTTGAGGTTCTATTTGCGTGTTTCGAAAAAGGTGCTTTTATTTCATTGGCATCTTTATAAACGAGCCTTTGTTAATCTCTGCAGATCGTCCGATGATGGTACATGTAGGATATGGGATGCTCGGGGTGCCCAATTTTCTCCCCGGATATATGTCCCTAGGCCTCCTACTCCTGATGGTGATTGTTTACGTTCCTAGTTAAATTATTTTTGCTTTGACTTATTGGAAGCTGTAGACCTGACTAGGGAATCCTATTCCAGGAAAGAACAGTGGCCCTTCTTCTAGTAATGATCAGAAGAATATCTCTTGCTGTGCATTCAATGCTAATGG
>NC_025702.1:9297559-9300149 GCF_000633955.1 Camelina sativa | reverse complement strand
GCAGCTGACAAGGAAATAGTTGGAAGCGATATCAAAGCACCACCTATTGGGATGCGTTGGCCTCATATGCATGCTGATCAGGTTCGTGGTATTAGTTTGAGGGAGATTGGTGGTGGTTTTGCCAGACATCATCGTGCCCCATCAATACGTGCAGCATGTTATGCCATTGCAAAACCATCTTCAATGGTACAAAAGATGCAAAACATCAAGAGGCTACGTGGACACAGAAACGCTGTGTACTGTGGTATAATATTTAATGGTTTAAGGATGAATCTTAGTGTCAAGTTCCATTTCTAATAATAGACTAATCCATTAGAGGAACTGCATACCTGAACTTATCTGTAAATTCTGCAGCTATATTAGATCGCTCAGGAAGGTATGTAATCACTGGTTCAGATGACCGCCTTGTAAAAGTATGGTCAATGGACACTGCATACTGCCTGGCCAGCTGTCGAGGGCATGAAGTGAGTTCCAAGTACTCTACGAGAATGCTATCATTTTGTTACTGTATATTTAAGTGGTGCTTAACAATTGTGTTTTTGGTGCATTTGTAAGGGTGACATAACTGATCTTGCTGTGAGTTCGAACAACATTTTTATAGCATCCGCTTCAAATGATTGTGTGATCCGCATTGTAAGTTCCTTGTATTGTTTTCTGTATATGATTCCATTATGACTTCCACATATTCGCCTCTTCACGACTTCACCCATCTGAATTTTTGTAGTGGCGATTGCCAGATGGCTTACCAATTTCTGTTCTCCGTGGACATACCGGAACTGTTACTGCTATCGCATTTAGTCCCAGACCTGGATCCCCGTACCAGCTTCTCTCGTAAGAATTCTTCTCAAATTGTTCTTTTGGCATCATGTACGCTATCTGGTGCATTATTTTCTCGCTTTTTTTTTTGGAGAATAATTAATAAATCACTATGCTTTGTCATCTTCTTACATGCTGTTTATTTGGTGTTTGTTTATGTCTATTGTTTTGCAATTTTGAGAACCAACTAATAACCACTTTGGTCACAAAGCTGGAAAATTAAATGCATTCTGATTCATACTCCCTCAGATGGAATTTATGATGTTAATTTATTATTTAAGCCGTGGAATATTTCTCTACTATGTCACTACTCGTGTCTTTATGTTGTCTTGAGGTTCTATTTGCGTGTTTCGAAAAAGGTGCTTTTATTTCATTGGCATCTTTATAAACGAGCCTTTGTTAATCTCTGCAGATCGTCCGATGATGGTACATGTAGGATATGGGATGCTCGGGGTGCCCAATTTTCTCCCCGGATATATGTCCCTAGGCCTCCTACTCCTGATGGTGATTGTTTACGTTCCTAGTTAAATTATTTTTGCTTTGACTTATTGGAAGCTGTAGACCTGACTAGGGAATCCTATTCCAGGAAAGAACAGTGGCCCTTCTTCTAGTAATGATCAGAAGAATATCTCTTGCTGTGCATTCAATGCTAATGGATCTGTCTTTGTCACTGGCAGCGCTGACACTCTTGCTAGAGTATACTCGGTAATGAAAAATGTTTCCTAATTGTATCTTGGTTTGAGTTCAAAATTGCATATCCACATTTTTCTGCCAAATTCTATAGGGTTCACTTAATTACAAAAGTTGTTTCTTGGTTACAGGTTTGGAGTGCTAATAAGATTAATAACGATGATCCGGACCAGCCGAATCATGAGATGGATGTTCTAGCTGGACATGAGAATGAGGTTAACTATGTTCAGTTCAGGTTGGCTGTTCACTTTTAAAATAACATTACTCATGAGATCCTAAGTGTCTGATCCTATTCATTTGCTGTGTTGCTTTTCAGTGGTTGTGCTGCAGGATCTAAAATTTCTGTAACTGACTACTCAAAAGACGAGAATGTTCCAAAATTTAAGAATTCCTGGTTTGTATTCTCTGCTGCAAGTAGATAATCATGCAATTATTATTAACTTTTCACCTTTTTCTAAAGTTTTTTTTTTGTGTGTGTTTGACACGGTGTCTTTTCTAGGTTTTGTCATGATAACATTGTTACATGCTCTCGTGATGGTAGTGCAATCATTTGGATCCCAAGATCAAGGAGATCGCATGTAATATTTAATTTCGCCAAAATGACTGCGACTCGCACTTCATTCAATACATTTTTTTCATACGAGCAGAGAACCAGATATTTATTTATATCTTTCAGGGGAAAAGCTGCCGATGGACACGAGCATATCATCTCAAGGTTCCACCTCCGCCCATGCCTCCTCAACCTCCTAGAGGTGGCCCACGTCAAAGGATCTTACCTACACCCCGTGGGGTTAACATGATTGCTTGGAGTCTAGATAATCGTTTTGTCCTTGCCGCTATTATGGGTAAGACTATTTTGACACTCTTAATGGCTATGAGTTTATCCCGGCCGATTTCTAGAGCGCTCCACTCTTGATAACCAGAATCATTTTCTATGTTAAAGATTGTAGAATATGCGTGTGGAATGCCTCTGATGGTAGCTTGGTACATTCTTTGACTGGTCACACAAAATCTGTGAGTGCCTGATCCCTTTTGTATATTTGGTAGACTATCTTAAGGCAAGTTTGGGAATTGCAAAGACTTT